>NC_091482.1:54403134-54703134 GCF_036971445.1 Narcine bancroftii | reverse complement strand
CTTAGGCTCTCAAATATCCTCTCTGATCCCTTATGACTCTTCACTTTTATCTCTGCTCCTTTACATCTACCATTCACCTATCTTTGGCAATTCTTTTGATAACTTTCCTGTGAACCAGCTTGAAATATAGTCAAATAAATGCAGGTTATTGTCATTTTGGGTTTCAGACTTAAACTTTAGCTCCTCCAATTTACAACATATGTGTATGGGCAGATCTTAAAGAATCACTGCTCCACTTGACAAGGTGGATAACCAAATGGATTGTCCCTTTGAAGAGTTTAAATAATGGTGGCACTGATCAGATTTAACTCTCATAAGATTAGAAGTGTTGAAATTGGGGGTAGTTGGCAATCAGAGGATTCTCTACAGAGCTTTTTACTTTCTCATAAATTGCTCAACTGTGCAGAACAAGGGTTTCTGATTGTGTGATTTTGTCAAGAGAGATTTCACTTGTAGTTTCAGTCTCTGAAATGTAAAAAATAGCTTGTCTCAAAGCATTCATTCTTGACTGTGCAAGCAAGGGTGCTTCACAGATGCTGTGTTTGTTCCATCTTAATTTTAATATTTTCAAAATCATATTGAGATTTTGAAAAATTGTTCTCATTTATTGCAGTTGGCACTGCAATTACATCTTTCTCTGAGCAAACGATAGGCCTTTTTATAGGGGGGGGGGGGAAGTGAATGTAAAGGCAAACATTCTCCATGCTGGATGTGGACTCTGATTCGTCCAGGGGGGAGTCCCAGAAGTAGAGCGAGTCGCTCCGTCTTGTTCTATAAAGGCAATGCCGCTGAATATGGCTGCTTAGGGGAGGGCAGATGACGTTGTCAGCCCGCGACACAGGGGCCACTACCAGGGCTCCCACGGTGATTGGTGTTGGGGTTAGGGCTCCCTCCTGCCACTCGGAAATATCTTCTGCCCAATCCCCCTCCGCCCCTTGCTCTTTCACCAAGGCTGCCGAGATGGAGGAGCCGGAGAGAGCTGGAATGGACGTGCAAGGTTAGAGGGAGGGCAGGGAGTCCAGCCCGAAGAGCTTGGAAGCCTAGCAAGGAAAGTCGGAGCCCACTGAGCTGCCGGGGTCAGAGGGTGAAGGGACTTGGGTGAGCTCCAGGGCCTGGGAGGAAGGAGTACAGATGAAGGAGAATGGAAATGGAGAAGAAAAGCCGGGGAGTCCGATGGATGAAAGAGGGGAGTGAAGAGCCAGAGGGGCAGCGTTGGGCAGAAAGGCTGGAAGGAGCTTCAGCCAGTTTTATAACGAAAACCTCTGTTTTAATGCGGGATCAATGGCATTTTTTTAGAGCGGTTCTAGCAACTTGGGGGGGGGGATTATGGGTAACGAAGATGGCCACCGTTCAGTGAGTATGTTTGACCACACGGCGACAGGTGGCGCTACTGCACCACTCGTCCCACTTCCCTCAGCTCCTGGCACCTCCCTCCATAAAAACAATGCTGGAGCAGCCTTATAGGCCTTCTTCATAAAAGAAGAATGCACCTTTTTTTTCTCCCCTCATCGAATCAGCTTCAATACGGCATCGCTCCATAAAGAGGGCTAGTGACAGCAAGAGACAGATCCTCGAAGTCAGCTAGCTGCAAGCCAAAATAAAACCAAATCAAATTTTAATAGTTATCAATAACTCTACTTTCTGAGAAGAGCTTTTATCTCTCTTTGTTATTTTTAGTAATAACAACTTGTTAGTAAAATTAACATTTGTAATCCTGATTTACAGCTGAAGATGCTTTGAGGTCAGTCACATCTGTGCATTTCAGTCATATGTATTCTTGTAACATAGCCTGATTAGTGTAATTACATTCTTTAGCTACTATTTTAACCACAGACAAGGCTAAAGTTCATCTCTCGGCTGCTAACCAATATGAGACTTTGCCAAATCTTGAAGTAATCACCGAATTGGATTACAGATCATGGGTGAAGCCAACTCCATATGTCTGAGCTAAAAGCTCCCAGCAGCGTAAATGCTTCCTGATAAACACCTAACAAGTGATGTCATCCTGACTTCATTTCAAAACCATCAGGTCAAATAAAGCAATAATGGTTTCTGATTATGAAGACAAGCCACACAGTGTACAGATTGTCCAATATCATTGCCCATGGGTATATCCTCGGAGGAATCCAGTTAGCTGCATTTGAGCAGCTAAGGCTATAAAGTTTAATTATTATCTTAGGATTTCATTCTATTACATTTGGCATAAGAAATCTTCTTAGTGCTTTTACAGTTAGTTGTCTTACTCAGAAAACAAGAGGATTGAGTTGAAAGCATGAACATTTGCTGACTCCCTGGGAAGATTAGCATTTTCTTGTTTAGTCCTTCAGTTTGCAGCTCAGAATTTGGTAGTTAATGTTTTTAAATTGATATTTATGCCACATTTAGTGAAGAATGTTGTTAAAAATACAATTTTTTTTTCCAGAATAATGGTTATATTCAGGGACAGGATAAGTCAATGGGACTAAAGGATCAAAATTAAAATGATGTTGGAATATTCTCCGTGGATTGCACGTTAAAGAAACGTTTCAGTATTCTGCACGTATTGAAAAATGTATTTCTATATTGTAAGCATACAATTATTTAAAAATAAATGAAGGAAGCATGAACATTAAACCTTTATATTTTCTTCAGGATGTCCCAAGCTTTATAGACAACAAGAGAAGCATCTCTGTAATTGCACTGAAAAAACATTACAGTTCAGCTGCATACACGAAGCTCCACAGAACAGCTCTGTGATAATGACCAGATTATCTGTTTTAATCAGGTTATGCTCCTCTGCTTTTCAAATTGGCACCATTGTACCTCATGCAGCCAGTTGAGCAGGTAGAAGTGAGTAAAACATGAAAGTCTGCAGACACTGTGGTTGAAATAAAAACATAATGCTGGAGAAACTAAGCAGTACTTTATAGAGCAAAGATAAAAATACATAACCAATGTTTCAGGCTTGAGCTCATCATCAAGGGAAGAAGGGGCCAGAGCAGGAGCACAGGCCAACAGGTAAGAGGTCACAGGTGGGAGGACAAAAGAGAAAAAAAGTGGAGGAATCTGCTTTCTAAATGGAGAGGGAAAGGGGTGGGGAGTCCAAGTAAAGGAGAGAGGGATAGGGAAAGAGGCGAGAGAGAGAGAGAGACGGGAGGGGGCCAGACAAAATATTAGGTGCTGTTCCTCCAATTTGCGGATGACCTCGGTTTGGCAGTGCATGAGACTGTAGACAAACATGTCGGCATGGAAGTGTGGCATGGAATTAAAATGGTTGGCCACTGAGAGGTCCCCTTGCAGAGCAAAGGTGCTCAACGAAAAGATCTCTCAGACCGCATCCAGTCTCTCCTGATGTAAAGGAGGTCACAGCAGGAGCACTGGATGCAGTAGCCGACTCCTGCAGATTCACAAGTGAAGATTTTCTTCACTTGGAATGACTGTTTGTGGTCCTGAATGGTGGTAAGATGGAGGTGTAGGTGCGAACGTAGCATTTCCTGCAGTCACAGGGGTGGGTAACAAAGGATGAGTAGATGAGGGAGTCATGTAAGGAGCTGTTCCTCTGAAAGGGAAGAAGAGGGGAATATGTATCTAGTGGCGGAAATTGCGGAGAATAATCTGTTGGATGTAAAGGCTGATGGGGTGGAAGGTGAGGACAAAGGAAATCCTGTCTTGTTGCATCTAGATCTGGAGGGGGCCAGGACAGACGTGCAGGAAATAGAGGAGATGCAGGTAAAGGTTGAGTTGATGACAGTAGAGGGAAAACCATGTTTTTATGAAGGAAGACCTCGTATGTTCCTGAATGGAAGGCCTCATTTTGATTAATGAAAAATGCCATTTACAAATCAATGTGTACATTATCAAACATTAATGTCTCAATTTGATATTTGATACATTGGAGTAATAGTAACTATGAACTATAAACATTTTTGTACAACAAAAACACTTCCCAATATTTCTTTTTTTTTAATTTTTTTATTTTTCACACCATAAATCACATTAGCCATGATATACACTTTTTCTTTTTCACACATATACAGTGACTTTTTCTCCCCCCCCCCCCCTCCTCCCAGGCCACCCCCCACCCCCTCTCATCCATTTTAGGTATAACAAATATGTATATTAAACTGCAAGAAAAGGAGAATGAGGAAACAAATGGTAAAACTGAACAAAAATGGGAACAAGATTTAAATATAAAGATTAAAAAGGAAACATGGGAGAAATTATGTTCTGGAACGATGAGAAATACAATAAATACGAGGCTACGTATGATACAATATAATTGGTTACACAGACTATACATCACACCGCAAAAGTTAAATAAATGGGACCCAACAGTATCTGATAGATGTTTTCGATGTAAAAAAGAAATGGGAACAACAATTCATGCAATCTGGACATGTGAGAGAGTAGAAAAATTTTGGGATGATCTCAAACACTTCCCAATATTTCAATGTGATGTTAAACAATTTTAGTTGGTAAGAATTTTCACGTGGAACTTATTTTTAATAAAATATAACTTTTGTTTTCTTCAAAACTTTAGTCTCTTCTGTTTAATAACATCTCAATTTCTCTATGTAGGAAGGTCTTCAATGAAACAAAAAAATGCAACAGAGAAAGGCCATTCAGCTCATGAGATATGCTTGTTCATAACAAGCCATCTGATTTAACGAACCTCTCAGTATAAACAGGAATGCTGGAGAAACTCAGCAGGTCTCATAGAAGGGAAAGGTGTATTACCAATATTTTGGGCTTGATCCCTTCCTTGAGGTATGAGTAAAACACAGACAGGTGTTTAACCCTAAACAACTGGAGAAAAGGGAAAGATGGCAGGGGAGGTGTATAGACAAATAGATGTTGGTCTGTGTAAATTGGATACGATAAAAGGAAGGGTGAGAAATAATTTTTGCTCTGTGAAAGGAGACAGAGGGAAAAGACAATAGAGAGAGAGAGTGCATATGTAGCAGAAAGACAAAGGGAAAAATGGGGTGAGGGGGCTAATGGAAGCCGGAGAAGTCTATGGCAATAACATCCAATTGGAGGGTTTCCTCCTATGGGTGCTGTGAGACGTGCAGAGTTCTTCTACCATTTCTGCGTTTTTAACAACAATCACAACATCTGCAGACTTTTGTGTTTCACTCTAATCAGCCATCCAGCCCCAGGTCCAAAGCCCAGCAGGTTATTAAGAGCTATGAGTAAGTCTGCCTCCACCTCCAATCGTCCCACTTCTCTGCCTCAAAAAGAAAACTGCACTCACAGATAACGAATGAGAAATTTCTAAGGGAAAAAATTCAAATGTTTTACTCTTTCTAGAATTCTCAGGATTTCATATACCAAAATCAATTCTTTGCACCAGTTCTAAGAAAACATGTCCACTTGAGATCACTGTGATAGGGTCTGAAATGCCACAAGGCAAATAAAGAAACAACATTGTGGACTCTATTTTGTGAAGCTGCTACATGTGCATCTAATGACAAATACCTGGAATTTATTTGAGGGAAAAATATATGTTTTGAAGGAAAAGAGAAAGGTGGTAATATTTCGTCAAAGATTTTCAGTCGGTGAATCTGACAAGATCTTATCTGGCAATTTTTGGCCAAAATTCATGAGACCATAAGCAGGCCAAAAGGGTAACACGAAAGGAAATACGATTAGACTTGAACAAGTTTATGAAAGAACTTTTACAGTGGGAGAATAAGGTTTTCAGTTTGAAACATTGGGTCAGTGGGAATAACAAGCCCATGGTCAGCAGTCCATTTTGGACTTGTTGAACTTTGCAAGGTTAATCAGTGGAGATTGATCAATAGAGCAACAGAATTCTGGAAATCTTGGGGTGACGCAAACAAGAAAATGATGATAATAAGCCAGCATCCCGTTTTATACCTGGCCTATCTTTATATTTCATTGAATTCTATTGGAAATTAAGATTTTTCCATCGTCCCTTATGGTGGGGCAAGCACCAGTGTTGGAGAACTGTGTGCTAAATAAGAATCTGTATAATGGAGAACTGTTCAGAGTGATCTGGGAATTACAGATACATAATTTCCTGCAAGTGGCTGTAATTTTCTACGATTCTTGAAGTTCTAATGTTACAAAAACCAAGGAATCAACTACTTTACTGCCTATTAAGGAATCTGATACCATAGCATAAAAGTTATGGTTTCATCATAAATAAGTAGAACTTATTTATTTTCAGATTTTTTTAATATAAAAGAAGAATCATGAATTTTGATAATATTAATACTGCCTCGCTCACAGCCATCTAAATGACACTTCACCAGACTTCAATATCGTTACTTTAATCTGCACGGAGTTTTTAAAAACTTGGAACAGCTGGCCTGCGTACAGACTACAGTAATAGAGCAATTAAGTCCGTCACCACACAAAACATATCAACTTGTATCACTGTCATTAGGTAAAGGTATTTATATAGTACAGCCTTTTAATTCACACAGACTAATCTCAATTCGTGTTGTGACCCAGTTCTGAAAATGACGTTGAATAAACACTTACTCTGGGAAGATAAAAATTGACAAAATATAATCTTTGCAATGGAATACTTTCAACACATTTCCTGTTATCTACATTCATGGATCACAAGGGTAAATTATGGATACGAGAAGAGATGGGAGACAGTCAATCTCGCACCAGGTGGATTTCTGCCCATCTAATGTGGCATAACTGTAAATTTAACAGCCATTGACTAATAGAAACAGCCCCTTTAGTGTGCAAGATTGCACTTTGGTTCAAAAATGACAATACAAGATAACTTTTATCCCATAATTTCATTAAAAGAAGCTATCCCATGATCAAGAACGGTTCACAAAAGTGAGATCACACAGTATCCATAGAAAGTCAAAGGCAGTTGACATTTTGGGCCATCTTCAGGAAGGCCAAAAAATTATGTTGGGGTGGATGGTGTGGGTGGGGCGGGGGGGGGATGGGTGAGGAACACAGGCTAGGCTAGCAGGTAAGAGGTCAGAGACGAATGGAGAGGGTAGAAGAGAGAGAAGTTGAAGAGGGCAGAGGCCGAAGAAAGAGTTCTCTGATAAAAGAAAGGGGAGTAGGTGGGAGGCTGAAGGAAGTGAGGCAAAGCAGCGAGGGAAAGAAAGAGACTGGGGAAGGGTTTTAGGGAAATTAAAGGTGATGATGTCATCTGGTCGGAGATGATCGAGTGGGGATACATGGTATTCTTCCAATTTGTGGCCGGCCTCAACTTGGCAAGATCAGAAGTAGTTGACCACTGGGAAGTCCTTGCTGTTGCAGTGGACAGTGAAGATGTTCAACGAAACGATCTTGCAGTCTGCATCGAGCCTCCCCGACGTGGAGGAGGCCACATTGGGAACACCAGATGCAGTAAATGAACCCTACAGATTCACAGGTGAAGTATTGGAAGGACTATTTGGCACCCAGGACAGTAGTGAGGGAGGAGGTGTAAGTACAAGTTTAGATTGGGTAATCGAGACTCTTCCATGCAGTCACAGTTGACAAAAATCAGATCTGACTGAAAATATGAAGCAAGGCAGAAAATGAATCCAATGTAAAAGGATCACAGACTGTATCAACAAGAATCTATAATCGAAATATTGCAACTCTAACAATAAATACAAAGAATATGATGTAAATGAGTTTCCTAGCATCGACTTCCCTGGTTACTGATAGACCACTCTGTCTTCTTTCCCCCAGTTCTTCACATCCTTACATCTCCATTCACAGAGCCATCCCCCTCCCCCTGTTTTCTGGTGCCCTCCCTTATCCACCTATTACCTCTGCCAGTGGCCCTGTGCTCCTCCCCCTGCCCCTCACCACACCACCACCCCCTCCCCGCCACTATTTTATTCAGGCACCAGTCTACATTTTGCTCATATCTTGATGATGGGCAAAGGCTTGAAACATTCGTTATGTATCTTTATCTTTGTTATATAAAGTAAGGCGTTTGAACCGCTGAAGTTCCAGCATTGTGTTTTTACTTCAATCAAAAATGGTGTACTTGATGTAGCAAAGATAAAGGTACATAACCAATGTTTCAGGCTTGAACCCTTCATCAAGGTGTGAGAAAAATGTAGGCAGCCACCTGAAAAAAAAAACCGTGGGGGAGGGGCAGAGGGAGGAGCGCAGGTGGATAAGGGAGGGAGGGCACAGGAGACAACAGGGGGAAGGGGATATCTCTGTGAATGGAGAGGGAAGAGAATGGGGAGCTGGAGGAAAGGAAGCAGAGGGGTAGGGGAAACAGAGTGATAATGCCATCTGGTTGGAATATTAGGTGTTTCTCCTTCAATTTACTGGTGGCCTTGGTTTGGCAGTTCACGAGGCCATGGATTGACAAGTCAAAGTGAGAGTGGGACACAGAAATTGAACTCGTTGGGATCCCTATCACTGATGCAGACAGACCTTTCAATATATTGAGAAGTGCAAGTTGATTTAAGGTTCATTTTGAACATGTCTCAAAAAAAAATGGTGGAACTCATTGAAGTCAATTTAAAGAGAAGTTGCATGATAATTTATCAACACTCGTCCAATCGTTAATTTAATTTTCAATAATCTTTTATATAGTAGCAATTGGTATACTGTTCCACTGCATCAATACACACAGAAAACCTCAAAAATTAATTCACACTTTAATTCTTAGATGTTACCTCACCAGAAGTGGTACCTTAAAAAAAAATTATTTTTCAGAACAAGCTGCAACCTATAGGAAATTGAAGACAGGCATTAAAGTGTGGGGGATGAGTCACACATGGGTTCTTTTAATCTCAGTGAAGGGCAAATAATTCAAGTTTGTAACCTGGGAAAAATGTGCGTATTTCAAAGGGCCTGATTCTCTATTGTTAGTGCCTTGAGCACTGAGCCCAGCTTTTAACATCATAATGAAGGATGTCCCCTGATGGATTATCTAGAGATAGGATTAATTCCTTCACAGCTTCTCTGGAGGCCAGACATTTCAGTCCTGCGTACACAAGAAATAGCACTGCTAACACTTTATCTCATTTTCAAACTCTGCTGTGAATCAAATTCCTTCCCCCCGCCCCCCCCCCCCATCCCCATTTAGTTTTTGAAGCGAAATGCCACCTTGACTATAAGCTGTAGGGATGAGTGAAGATCCAAAATGAGTCAATTTGGAGGATTTAAATTCAGGCCTAAATGGTACTCTGCATCTAACAATATTGACCTGAGAGGAAAAAGATTATAGTTTTAAAGGAGAACATAAATTGTTGAGTGTAGGAGGAAAGGAGTATGAGGGTGGTTTGTGCATCCATCTTCAAACTGTGTAAACTGTGCATCATTTAGGCATTACCAAGCGCCAGCAAACTTCATGTGGTTGTCAAAACGCTTAGCACTTCCTGCAGTGTTGTTTTGCATGTGCTTTTTGGATAGGCCTGCAACTATATACCTTTATCAAGATGCCAGACATTCACAATACGGTCGCTCCATTGGCAAGCTTGATATCTCAATAACTGTGAAGGCTGTTGTTTATTTTTGCAATGGGTGTAAGAGGTTTACCATTTCTCTTCATTACAAGTTAGGTTTTTTTGATTCTACTATTCTCAATTTAATAATGCTCATTGTAAATGGAATGAGTGCAAGCGATTGCCTCATTGACAATTTCAGAATCAGAATTTGTTGTCATGAACAAGTCATGAAATTTGGTGTTTTGCGGCAGCATCTCTCATGCAAGTATTCATATTATGAATCATATTACAACATTACTATAAAAAAAATTAAAATAATAGTCCTCGAAAAGTAAGGCAGTGTTTTTGGTTCATTGATTTTTCAGGAATCTGATGGCAGCGGGGAAGAAGCGGTCCCCTGTGCCGCTGAGTGCTTGTCTTTAGGCTCCTGTACCTTTTCTCTGATGGTGGCAGAGTGTAGAGGGCATGGCCTGGGTGGTGGGGGCCATTGAGGATAGCGGCTGCTTTTTTAAGACACCGCCTCATGTCGATGTCATGTGGATCTTTCAGATCCTATCAGTCAGAGTGATTAAACTGTTAATTCTTTAAAACAAAAACACCCGTTAAAATTGCAATACTGTCAGAACAGTGCAGTAAATTAGCAAAGTTAACTGGAAAAGCAACAATTTTTATTTAGAGTAATATCTAGCTTAAGTAGGCTTAAAAAAATGGAAAGAATTGGATCACTCAAAAAAAAAGGGAATAGTATACAGATTTTTCTTTCTCACCAGAGAGAAAGGCTACAGTGGTCATTGGCATGTATATCATAGTGTGGGAGGATTGGTGAAGGGTTCAGAAGTGCAGAGAGCATAGGAGATGGATGACTTGTAACTGATGCTACAACTGGCAGGGGAGTATGCTGCAGCCCAGGTACAACAAAGGAGCAGTATATGAAGAGCTCTATTTTCATCAGTGTGTATGTAACTGGGATGTGTTACCAAACGGAAATAAATGTGGCATGACTATTTACAGAGGAATATGAGACTTTCATTTATGTAACACTTTTTATATCTTTTACACTCACAAAAGCTTCATAGCCAATAAATTGGCCTTGAGGTATGAATGTGACTGTAATGAGGAAACACAATTAAAGTACACACAGCAAATAGGGCATGCAAACTGAAGTAATTTATTTTAATTTAGACATACAATATGGGAACAGGCCTTTTCAGTCCATAATACCGTGCCGCCCTGTTACATCCATTTAATCTTCTTCCCCAGTATGTTTCGAATGGTGGGAGGAAACCAGAGCAACCAGAGAAAACCCATGTAGACACGAAAAGATAAACTCCTTACAAGCAATGCAAGATTCGAATCCCATTCATGACCACTGGTGCTGTAACAGACTTGCTACGCTAACCATATTCTTTGCAATATTAAGTTAAGGATAAATGTTCGCCAGTGACAATGGATAATTCTCCTGCTCTTCTTTGAAACACCTCCACGAGGTATTTTACATCTCTCTGGGAGAGGATGCATGACCTCTGGTTAATGTCTTCACTGAAAACAGCACCTCTCACACTAAACAACTCCTTAACCACTGCTTTTGCAGTCATGTTTACGCAGTAAACGCAGTTTTCAACCACTTTGAATTTAGAGTCAACATTTATACTAAATGAGCCGCATAATATCTCAAAGCATCACTTTTCTCTCTTGATAGTTCAGGAAAGAGACTTGCTGTACCGTTGAAAACAGAAATTCCTTCATCCTCCCACCCCCCTCCTCAAACCTAACCTTTTCTAACATTTTAAGGGATTTTTCTCTCTCCACAATCTTAAGTTTATAACAATATATCATAAGGAAATAATAAACCAACTGAACATTCTTTATATACTTCTTTACCCATTTGGCATTTAAAGATATTGATACTTCCAAACAAGCAATGTTGAAATATTTCCCCTTTTCACTGTCGATTCTGCTTCATTTGTCATGGACCTCGTGTATCAACTTGACCATCACAGTTGATGATAGAATCCAACCAAAGTATCATCATTCATTCAGGTGCCTTGCCATTCGGCGTGGGCGATCATCTCTCCATCTGTCATGATCTCTGACCCTCCAAATTATAATGGTTGCCTCCCCGTTCTCCTTCAATGAAGACTCCTCCATCTTTGAGCTGAGACTGTAGTCAATGTTGAGTTCATGATTATACAAGGGTAAAATACTGACATGGCTTCCCGTTGCCTTCTTCAGTCACAGTGCCCACACTGGACGGGTCATCGATCAGCAGATTCATCTGCCCAATGTTTTTTTTAGCTTTACAACCATAAATTCTAATTTGTAGAATCTCCAATCCATGACATAATGTGACCCTGATTGGGAGGCTAAACAGGTACTACACCTTGGCCAAGGTGACCTGTAGGCTAAACGGACAGAAAGAGCACCTTAAACTCCCTGCATCATAGCCACGACTCTTTCCCCCAGAACCAGTAACTCCTGTAATTTTCACCCTGTTGCCTATTAAACCTGGACATGATTAAAACTCCCTTCAGCCTCGGTCTTGTCTCGGTTCACAGTCTCCATCCCCAGTTTAATATCTTAATGAGTATTCTACCAATTGACTCAAATCAATGTTCATACATTTTAAACCTATCATTAGTCAAGCAGACTCAAAGTTAAACTGTGCGCAAGAACAATGGAATAACACCTGAGACACCATTTTATCTGATCTCACATAGGTTAATCAAATGTGCACATATAGAGAGGATAAAGAAGATGGAGGCTTTGTAACCGGCTCCCAGCACTACTCCAAGTGCAATGACCTGATGTCTAAAGAGTATACAGAAGCTTAATCATTCCAGGGGTCAGTGTTTTTTTAATGTTTTTGACTTGTATTTTAATATTCAATATATAAATTGTCAGCGATAAGACTCTGGGGAATTTCACAGTCCAGCAAAGCACAGGCGAGTTGTGCTGTGTTATGCATAGAATGATGTGGGTGAAAGGTCTTCACATGTTCTCAGGCTGGCATGGTTCGCATAGTGTTTAGCGCAACACTCTTACAGCGTCAGCGATCGGGGCTCAAATCTGGTGCTGTCTGTAAGGTACGTTCTCCCCATGTCTGCGGGGTTTTCTCCCACCATTCAAAATGTATCAGGGTTGTAGGTTAATTGCGTGTAATTGGGCAGCATGGATTCATGGGTCGAAAGTGCTGTTACTATACTGACCGTCCAAATTTTAAAATATAAACATGAAGAACTACTTGAGCCAAATATTCCACACCACCACACTGCCAAACATGTACATGGACTGACACCGTTGGAAGTTAGAAATCACAGCAGTTTACTTGCACACAGAAAGGCCCCCCAATCATAAATGTGATTAAAAAAAAAACAAATTGCCTATTTATAAAAGAAATAATAAATAGTTTATTGTAATATACATGTACAATGCACCAAAACACTTTCTTACTACAGCCCAATAGGTAATAATATAGATCAATGACAATACTATAATTTAAATTCCCACATTGTGCCGACAGAAGATATTAATAATTATAAAAGGATAGATAAATAGTCCTCGTTCAAAATTCAAGATTCAATTTATTGTCATGTAATTTTAAAAAGTACATTACACTAAATTCACCAAAAGCAGAAAATGCCTGAAACGCCTTTTACAGTCAGTAAAATAGTCCCTTCTGTATTACTGAGTGTACACCTCCAGCACTTCTGCAGTGCCCCCCCCCCCCCCCACCCTCCAGTCTCGAGCTCCAGATCTGAACCTCAAACACAATCAGGATCCTTCAACACCCTTGGCACCTTCTCAGCCAGTCTCCAGCTGTCCGCTGCCTGGTGCAAATCCCTTGGCCGCAGTTGCCAGCAGCCTGCGTGTGCTCCTCACCTTGAGCCTCCAACAACCTGCCACCTGTGAGTTTCTTCAATCGCAGAACCCCTTGATTGTCCATCGCCATGGTCACCATCCCATGGGTTGTCTCCTCTACTTCTCCTTCTCAAACAGGAGGTGGTCTCAGAGTGATTAATTGATTAGGATTGTGGTAGTATGGAGTTCAAGAACATGATAGCTGTTGGAAAATAACTGTCCTTAAACTTAGAGGTGCTGGATTTCTGTTCCTTCTACTTGAAGGTAACAGCGTAAATAAATTGTGATTGGGGCAATGAGATCTTTTATGATATTAGATGCCTTCTCGAGGTGACGCCTTAATGATATTTTCAGTGAATTAGGGACTTGTCCAGGTTTTCCACTTTCTGTAGCCATCTGTAATCTCCTGGGCACTCAAGTTTATAAACCAGGCCATGATGCAACCAGTCTTATTGTAGTCAAGATGAAGGAGATGATCGTGGACTTCAGAAGAACCAGGAATGACTACCCTCCACTACACATCAACTGCTCTGTAATAGAGAGAGAAGGGAGCACCAAGTTCCTTGGAGTTCACACAACTAGTGACCTATCTTGGGCACTCAACATCTCACCACTTAGGCATGCCAAATTTTATAGCTGTATTCCACTTGAGAAGATTACTTATAATTTATGAAATAAATATATTTTGGAAAATATGGCACCCATATTTGCAAATTGTGGGCATGAATATTTTACTGATACTGTGAAGACCCCATCTCTTGGTATCCTCCAGTATTAAAAATCTTTACGATATATAGTTTATCCTCTTGACCTTCCAGTTTTTCTCTCTTCTAGTTTCTCTTTTTTGGCAGGATTTGGGGAGGGAGGGAGCAGTGGGGGGGGGGGGGGGGGGAGGGAGGGAGCAGTGGGGGGGTTGGGTGGGGGTGTATTTTGAAAACTACATGTATAATTTTTGGAAGTTCTTTATTAAAAGGAATGCATTTACTGTTGTAGTTTAAAAATTGTTAAATAAAATATTCACAAAAACATCTCCTTACTTGTCCGGAAAGTGCACCAGCAATTACACGTCCTGAGAAGACTGAAGCAGGCAAGGCTACTGCTCACCATTATGTCAACCTTCTACAGTAGCTCTGTCAAGAGCGTCCTGGCCATCGGAATCACAGTGTGGTATGGTTGCTGCAGAGAAATTGAGCAGCAGTCAATCAACAGCAAGATGCAAACCACGGCAAAGGTGGTATGTTTTGGATCTTGGGCAGTTCATTTATGCCTCCAAACGCGAGTTGAGAAAATCCAGGATTCAATTACACATTGGGATATTGAGGCCCAGGTCTTAGATTTTGCTCAATAGTTTGTAGAGGATGATGGCGTTGAATGCTGAACTGCACTCGATAAAGAGCATCCGGATGTATGCATCTTTGTTGACCACATGTTCTAGGGCTTTGTGTATAGCAGTGGTTCTCAACCATTTTCTTCCCACCCACATATCACTTTAAGTATTCCCTATGCCATCGGTGCTCTGTGATTAGTAAGGGATTGCTTAAGGTGGTACGTGGGTAGTAAGAAAAAGTTTGAAAATCACCCTTTTAATTGCATCTAATTGACTTGTTATGTGCACAGTTTCATAACTACAAAGGAAATGGGCCAATAACAATTTTTCTCAAGCAAAGTATTTCAGTAACAATTAGATCTAGAGCAGTGATTCTTAACCTTACCTTCCCACTTATATATCACACCTTAAGCAATCCCTTACTAATCACAGAGCACTGATGACATAGGGATTACTTAAAATGGTATGCGAGTGGAATGTAAAAGGTTGAGAACCACTGGTGGAGAGCCACTGGGATGGCATCTGCTGTGGACCTGTTGCTGCAGTAGGTAAATTGGAATGGATCCATGTTATTGCTCAGGTAGAAGCTGATATGCTTCAGCCTCTCAAAGCATTTCATCACTGTGGATGTGAATGCCACTTGTCGATGGTCATTTAGACAAATTACCACTCTCTTGATGCTTGCTCTTGCCCAAATCTGATATGATTCACACGTTTTTTTTTCTAATCAACTCATGCACTCTTCTTTCTTGATATGCATCATCACTGATGAGAACCACCTGTATCACACACACACAAAACATTTGTAACCTAGACGATTGCCTTGTGGTAATTGAGTTAGAACAAGGGCTCAGGTCCAAAATATTGTGTATGCATATTTACCTACTATAGACATTGCATGACCTGCTGACTTTCTCCAGCACTTTTAGTGTGTTTACTACGATCACAGCGTCTGCAGACTTCCTTGCTTCACTTCGAACATATTTATTTTTGTTTCACCAGTTTCTGAGGGAAGAGACATTGCTGCGAGATGCAGGAACTTCATTCCCAACTGAGGCCTAAATTCTATGATTTTATCCACGACTATATGTAAACTGAAAATCAGCAATTTTGCCAATAATTAGAAAACTGAGTCTGAAGTTAAAATATTCCCACGTGTAAACCACAGGAAGCATGGTATAAATATTTATTATGCATGCATAAACAAAATTTACTGTAAAGTCAAGAATGCAAGATAGTAGAGTGATTTTTGATTTTATAAAAAGGCTTGACCTTTTTATTCTGTGTCCATTCAGCTAAGATAAATGATAAAATATCATTGTGTATTGGTAGTTTTACAAAACTGGTCTTTAAAACAGTTCGAGAAGGAGATGCAGTTCTCTCTTTGTACACTATGCCCATTCAGAAATGAAACAATAGATGCCTTCACCCATTCAAATACAGACTGTGCAAGTGCCAATACTGCCTGAAGTACCCAAGTCCAGAAGGACTTGATTTAACATTCTTAATGAATGCAGATTATTTCTTCAACCAGTTCCAATCCCAGAGATACTGATTCCCAGATGTGGTCATTCTCAATCATTCTGCCATGAATAAAGCAGATAGAACACTTTATAAAATGCGGTCCATATACTTAATTCTCATTCTCTCCCTTGTTTTCTTGTACTTCACTGCAACCGAGTCTGTAACCCACGCGACGATCTCAACCTTGATGGTTTGGGTGAAATATCACCTTCATTAAACAGCAATAAACAGGAGCCAACAACAATGGAGAATTCCACTCAATATTTAGCACACAACGCAAATAATAAGTGCAAAGAATCACCAGTGTAGAACCAGTAAATAACAAAACTCATCGAGTCGGAGAGGTGGAGCCAGAGTATGGAAAATGGGCCCTACTTCCCACAACGTCTGCACTGACCATCAGATTTCTTGTCAGAATACCTACGTGACCTGAGATTCATTTATCCTGTAGGTGAGGCAGAATTATCACTAATTGGCAGTGCAAAAAATAAACTGTACAAAGCGTAAAAAGTAAGGAAAGAACTGTAAACAGATAACGAATGTAAATAAACTGATTGATTTTTTTTGTTCTCTCTGTATTGCACAATGAAGTGCACAAGTCCTTAAATAAGTCTCTGATTGAGTTTGTTGTTGAGGAGTCTGATGGTGGAGGGGTAGCACTGTTCCTGAAACTGATGGTGAGAGTCTTGTGGCACCTCTACCTCTTTCCTGATGGCAGCAATGACAACAGAATGCATGCTGGATGACGAAGATCTTTGATGATTGCTGTTGCTCTCCAATGGCAGCATTCCCTGTAAATGTACTCAATAGTGGGGATGGTTTTGCCTGTGATGTCCTCTTGGAAGGACTTATGCTCAAGGATATTGGTGTTTCCATACCATGATGCTGCTGGTCAGCACACTGTCCATTGACTGTAATCCTCTGGTAATCCCATTTTATTCTTTCGACATTCCTATTAACCACAACTCCCCCTCTTCCGAATTTACAACACACCTGCACACAAGAGGCAACTTATATATTTACATTGGTGATTCACCGATCAGCCTTCTAGGCCCTGGTATGTGAGTGTAAACTAATTGTCCTGAGGAATCTATGTAATCACAGGGAAAACTCGCAAATGCCATCAGTACTAGTAATAAATAAGTAAAGGGAACTGTTGAGTTGTGCAACATGGTGTGAATTCTCTTTGGTAGCCATCAATTTTCACTAAACAGAAGATAAATATCCTGCATTTTACTTGTTTTCTTTCATTCTCAACACAGTAACATGTCTGGCCCTTTCAGTGTTCATAGTCATACCCTCATTGTACCTGTACCAAGACAGTAAAGAACTAAAGTCATTCGCAGATCTGTATGGGCTAGACCAGTTAACAACATCAGACTTTCACCTGGAGATCAATAGTGAACCGCAAAACTGAGAGGATCAAGTACCAAATTCCTAGGTGTCAACATCTGAGGATCTGTCCTGGAGCCTCCATGTTGATACAATCATGAAGAAGGCTCGCCGACTTTGTGTGGCGTTTGAGGGAGATTCAGTACATCACCAAAGACTCTCAAACATTTACAGGTGTACTGTGGAGAGCATTTCTGGCTGGTTATATCACAGTCAGGAATGGAGGTGCCAATGCATAATGCAGAGAAAAAGCTCCATAGAGTTGTTAACTTGGCCAGCAACATCACAGGCGCCAGTCTTCTCACTCCATCGAGGACATCTGCAAGAGGCGGTGTCATAAGAAAGAAGCCTATATCCTCAAAGACTTTCACCATCCAGGCCATACCCTCTTCACTCTGCTACCATCGGGAAAAAGGTCCAGGAGCCTGAAGATGGGAATTCAGCAGTACAAGGACGGCTTCTTCTCTGCCATCAAATTTCTGAATGAGCACTGAACCGCAGACCCTAAAGGTAAAGGTTCCATTATTGCCACGTAATACTACATTTAGAATGGAGCACATGAAATTCTTTAACTTTGTCTACCATAAGGAAAGCAGAGAACTCCCACTTTGTCCAGAGCCCCTCTTAGAAATGAGGCCCCAGTAAGGAATTCACTCTCAACCCCTGGTTTACAACACCGGAGCTCCAATCACTGAAAGCTACTTTACTTTGTCTTTTCTTGTACGATATGTATTTATTTTGAAATGTGGTTTATTCAAATATTTGCAGTGATTCTGATACTTGGGGTTTTAAAGACAATTTGATAACTTTATGGTATTGTTACGGATACCAGATTTTAATCGTTATTTGGATTCTTAGGTTAAACCAAAACATTAGACAGACAATGATGTCCCTTTCAGGTATGCCGCAGATGCAGTTCAGCTACAAGGTGCTAACTTCCTGTTGCATCCTTACAATAACGCTTTGGAGTTTCCACAGCAAAGTTACAGAGATGTTTAGGAATGTCAAAGTTTACAGACAGTTTGAAACTAGATTAAGCCTAAAGGTTAAAGTTTAGTTGCCTACCAAAGTAAGGGAAGCCTTGCCACTTTGGACTTCCACTCCACAGAGCTTCACAGAACAGGAAAATTGAAGTAAACTGCAGCTGCAAGAAATGTGAAATAAAACCAGAAAGATACGACAAAACCCAGCAGGCCAGGTGACATCTGGACAATGAGTAACAGTTAACATTTTAGGTTCAGGGTCCTTGAAAAGGAACTCAGACCTGAAACATGAACTGTTTCTCTTTCCACAGATGCTGCCTGATCTGTTGGGTACTTCCAAAATTATGGGGCTTTTTAAAAAATATATACTTTAGGTTCATCAACATGTTGCAAGTAGAATATTGGCTTCATGCAAGTAGAAGATAAGGGTGTCTTGCTGTTTCCAGGACCACATCAATTGATTTTAGTGTTGCTGGTTGGTGGTGAAAACACAGGAAAAATATCCTTAGCCCCCTTCAATAAAGCACACCTAAATTGTTGGTACATCTTTAAAAAAGGCTCAGGCCAGAAATAAATATACACAGAAATCCTGGAGGAACTCAGCCAGTTTCTCAGTGTCCACAGGTGGTAAAGATACTGTATATTACTGACATTTCAAGCCTGAGCCTTTCTTCGAGGAAGGCATCAGAATAAAAACTGGAAAGAGAAATGGGGAGGAGTCCAGACTAACAGGAAAAAAAAGTGTTTATTTTATATAAAAGGGAAGGTTAGAATAGATTTTGGAGGGAGGGAAGGGGAAGGGAGGGAGGGGAGAGGAGGGGGGAAGGGAGGAGGGGGAGAGAGGGGGGAGGGAGGGGGGAGAGAGGGGGGAGGGAGGGGGGAGGGAGGGAGGGGGGAGGGAGGGGGGAGGGAGGGGGGAGGGAGGGGGGAGGGAGGGGGGAGGGAGGGGGGAGGGAGGGGGGAGGGAGGGGGGAGGGAGGGGGGAGGGAGGGGGGAGGGAGGGGGAAGGGAGGGGGAAGGGAGGGGGAAGGGAGGGGGGAGGGAGGGGGGAGGGAGGGGGGAGGGAGGGGGGAGGGAGGGGGGAGGGAGGGGGGAGGGAGGGGGGAGGGAGGGGGAGGGAGGGGGAGGGAGGGGGAGGGAGGGGGGAGGGAGGGGGGAGGGAGGGGGGAGGGAGGGGGGAGGGAGGGAGGGGGAGGGAGGGGGAGGGAGGGGGAGGGAGGGGGAGGGAGGGGTTTAAAAGAAGTCAATGTTAATGCCATCTGGATGGAGGGTTCCCAGATGATTTCAGTCTGGCAGTGCATGGGCATCATGAACAGGCATGTCCGCAAGGGAATGTGGTGGGGTATTGAAATGGATGGCCACTGGGAGTTCCATGCCATTGCGATGGAGAGAGGCAAGGTGCCGAGGGCTCAGGCCAGATGTATAGGTCATTAACCTTTGCCTCTTCTGGATGCTGCAGGACCTGCTGAGTTTCTCCAGGAATTCTATGCATTTACTAGAATCACAGTGTCTGCAGACTTTCTAGTTTCGTCAACAAACCAAGTGATCTTTTATGCCCTTCTGATCAATTAATAGGTCTTCATATTAACCTCTCTTCTGAGGAATAGCTCCTTTGATAAAGCATTACCCTTTCAGTACCTCACTGTCAGGTCAAGATTATGAGTACATTTCCAAAAGAGGAATAAATGGATTAATTCCTGATAGAATCTAAATAAACAATGTTAAAAAGTAAAAATACAAACCTAGCCAACTCAGCAGGTCCAACAATGTTCTTTATAGAGCAAAGATATGATACAAAACCAACATTTCACGTTTGAGCTCTTTATCAAGCTACAATATTAATGTTAACATTTTGCTTCATTGGCATTGACAATTGATTTGTCCCAAAATTAGAAGTTATTATTTAAAATGTTTAAAATAGGGTATCTATTAATCTGACCTTTGGACTGCCAATGGACCGAGGGACAGGATGTGAAGTAACTCCACAAAAAAAAATGCTGGAGGAACTCAGCCAGTCTCACAAAGTCCACAGGAGGCAAAGACACATTACTGACATTTCGGGCCTGAGCCCTTCTTCACTGTATATATAGGGTGAGGGGTCTTTTTTGTGTGCGTTTTTACAACACTTATAATGTCTTCAGTCTTTCATGTTTGACTCCAAGTGAAGTAAGACAATTTGTATTAAGGTAAATTAAGGTAACCATAAGAATACCTTGTGGGAAGATTGTCAGATTTTGATCTCAGTTTTCACATTCATTAATTATCTCAATGATCCCAAAAATCTAAGGAGATTCATCTTCTTCAGAGCATCCCTGCTTGACCAGGACAAGAGGAAAAGACCCCATTAGTGAACGTGACCATAGAAGCCAGGAATGATTGCCTGGTCTTGATAGATCCTCAGAAATTGAGGGTTTATGATATTATGGTAGGGGCTTTGCCTGCTCATTTCCCATCTGTTGGGTTCAAGGTGCTCCTCTTTTCGCAGATGCATTCTTTTTTACTTCAATTTTTAAAAAAATTCCAATGGTATAACCCCCTGAAAGAAGCTACAATTATACGTACTATGATATTCAGAAAAAATGAGGGGCGCTGGACAAAGTGGCGACTCTCTGTCTGCCTTACGGAAGACAAAAGTTAAAGAATTTCATGTATGTAACATTCTAAATGTAGTATTATGTGACAATAATGGAACCTTTAAAATTACTCGAAGTACCTGATAATCATTCTTTTAGCCTGCAAAGCAGAATTAGTTTTGACAGACTCCAATCTGTTATGAAATTAACTAATTCCAAATTTAAATCATTTGAGAATACCCAAGTATTAAACAAAAAGATATACAGCATGGCAATAGGCCCTGCTGGCCCACGAGCCTGTACTGCCCAATTACACCCAATTCATTTACAATCCCCATAAATTTTGACCAGTGGGAGGAAACCAGAGCACCTGGAGAAAACCCAAGCAGATGCAGGAAGAATGTGCAAAGTCCTTACAGACAGCACTGATTTGAACCTGGGTTCAGTGTTATGCTAATCTGCTACAGTAATTTTCCTCTCCTTGATTGAATCAATACATTTTATATGCCGTAACTCTAGTCTTTCTCCAGTTAGCTTCATATCTGCTATCATTATAAACTTCTAGAAATTAAGGGCAGCATGGTTCGAGCAAATGGGACCGGGGTTGAATCCCGGGCACTCTGCAAAGAGTTTGTACATTCTCCCTGTGCCTCCAGATGTTCCATTTCCTCCCACTGTTCAAAACATACTGAGGATTGTAGGTCAACTTGGTATGATTGGGTGGCATAAACTCATGGGCCAAAAGGGCTTGTTACTGAGCTGCATGTTTAAATCAAAACAATAAATTTAAAATTTGAATGCAAGTCCGATCTCAATTGTCTCAAAGTGGTGAGATGTTGACTGTATCTGAAGACTGAGTTATTAACCCTCTTTCAGTCTACCTCCTTTTTATGTATCAACAGGACATCATTCAGGGTCACTTTAAAAAAAAAACTCTTGTCCTTTGTTGTTGCCCATCAGCTTATGTTAGTGTCAGCTTGAACCGTGGGATGGAAAACAGGATATTATTTGACTTACACCCCCACACTAATTGTCTCATCCCCTGAGGAATGTTCTGGTGGGCACTGGAAATCTTTGTCTGCCTTTTTGGCTTTTGGAACAAAAAGCATGTGGCTCTAACCATTTCCTTGTTCATTTTTGATGCCTTGTGTAGTAGGCTTTTAAATCATTTGAACTCATCAGCATTAACAATTGTTTCCTTGCAACCAGCAGATTCAAAAGAATAAATCAAGAAAGAAGAATCTGTTGGCTGCTTTAATTGAAACATGTTTGCGGTGTGTGAACACACTCCACTCTGAATAACCAGCACATTCTCCTGAATCAGAGTAGGATGATCTTCTCTCAAGTAGGCCCTCTGTGGTCATAGTCAGTGATCTGGTCAATTAGTTGTACAAATCATCCAAAAATATAGCTGGAACCCTTCATCCCTCACAGAGAGGTTGGTCATTTCAACCATCCTTACAAATCCCCATTCCCTAATTGTTTGCCCATTTCCTTGTCAAGACTTCTCAATTGTCCTTTGCTAAATAATCTGACTCCTCCTACATTGGCAATGTAGATGGTTGATTTTGTGCCACTCTTCCAAGTCTCTTTTGGTCACAATTATAACATTAGTCAAGTACACATTAAGTGTTGGGGTGAATGGATGAATAAATGTAGCAGCTCTGATTTGAATCCCCTTATTTAATATAAGCTCATAGCATCTATTTGTGTGGATTTAATAGAAAATGGTTTAATTTATCTCATTTCCCTGAAAATCAGTTAAACCCCTTATTGTGCCTGGACTTAAATGGACATGTTCAGGCCTTATTCTAAAAAGATTTTGAACTGGTAAACCGATGCTAAAACCAGCAGTTAAGGCTGTCAATCTTGTTCAATTCACCAAGAATACTGCAGCTGAAAAATCCACCCACACTGATATGCGAATACTACAAACAAAACAATGCTCATTCGTTGCAGGTTCTGGTTTAACATACACTTGGATTCTTATAGAAGGAGTTGAGAGATGCTCCCCAAAAGCCGTCTTCACAAATGAAGCTTCAATGACCAATTGAAAGTTATTTGAGTGAATAAGAGCATTGAACTGGGGAGTATCAAGTAGGCTTGTGCAGAGTGTCAATGCATGCAAGATGTAGCAAGACGTCCATTTGGAAGAGTGCTAGGTAGCGGTGGTGTCGTAATAAATTGTCTGTTTCTCCATCGGTCTGCAGGAAACTATGGTGTAAAAATTTAATGTGGTGACTATTCAGTGAAGTCATGAGTTGAGTGTAATTTTGCTATAATTCTGTTCCAGGAGCTATCAGAGTTTATAACTTGCATTTGTGTCAATGCGTCATCTTTTCTGGCACTTCTGTCTAAGACGTAAATAAGCAACTTCTTATCAATGTTTCACAGTCATCTGACCTATCTGCCTTGTGCCAGTGCTACTGGAAAACCAGCTTCTGCTCAAGCTGTGATGTTCTCCAAGGTATTCCTTGCACCAATTGCTTTTAGAAATCTACTCCTTCTCTTTGGTGCTTTATATCAACATTGTGTAGGTTCAATCAGAGGAAGTGGATGTTGTGATCAAGGTCAACAGTCAGTTTTAGCCCTAAATCTGATGAACAGGTGCAGAAAGCTGCTTTCTCGAACTGCTCTCAGGATCAAGGATCATGAGGCATGAGTGTGATAACTATATAGCAACAACTATGTTAAAGAAGT
Organism: Narcine bancroftii; assembly: GCF_036971445.1. Classification (NCBI taxonomy): domain Eukaryota; kingdom Metazoa; phylum Chordata; class Chondrichthyes; order Torpediniformes; family Narcinidae; genus Narcine; species Narcine bancroftii. The sequence continues at coordinate 54,679,391 of NC_091482.1, read as the reverse complement.
AATACTGATGCATCTGATCGTCAAGATGGGTGTAAATCCAGGGAAAACCTTCTGGGTAGTAATGCTCCTGTCCTAAAGTTACATGTTTGTAAACTCTTCTGTCAAACCCCAGAGAAATATTGTTGGGTCGCTGATGTGGACTGCAGCCACAGTTGGCTGATCGGGGTGGGGGTGGAAAACAAGTGCTCAGGGCAATGTATACAATGCCAGTCTATTGGAATTTTTTGTCCTCAGGAGGCAATTCCAGCTGTGCAAAATCTAACATGTTTGAATCACGCAAATTTGCACAGTTACTGTTTAATTGGAATTTGTAAGGAGTTTGTAGGCTGCAAGGACTTTGTACGTTCTCCTCATGAGTTTTCTCCAGGTGCTTCAGTTTCCTCCCACCATTCAAAATGTACTAGAGGTGTTGACTGCTTGTTCTAGAAAACTCAATAAAAAGATTGTAAAAGAGAAAATGTACTGGGGTTGTAGGTCAATTGGGTACATTTTGGGGGCACATGCTTGTAGGCCAAAAGTGCCTGTTACCATCCTGTATGTCTAAGAAAAGAAATCAACACATGTTACAGGATGAAGTCAGTGAGGGAGAGTAAATCCTCACTTGATGGCAGTGTAGAATGGGAGAATGAGATGAAGAACTCTGGACGCCTGACCTGAGCTTCAGATTTTCCAGTAATTCATTTATCTCTAATCTGCATTCCTGCTGAGTGAGGCTAAGCAGGGGAACATAACCTTACCAAATTTACCCTTGCACCTGTTTGGCCCCAGGGACAATTTTAGGAGTGCCTACAAAAGTTGGTGCCCACAGTGATCATGTGAGCAACATTGTGACACTTGAATCCATAATTGGTGCATGTGTTCGCTGCAAGGCATAGAAAGAAGGAAACCCCAGTGTGATTTTTGAATAGGGCTACAGACTTCTACCAGGTGCCAAATTAGAGCTCAATTAAACTGGATCTGAAAATGCACAGTCTGTGAAACACTTTGAAATTGAACGCTAGATTTATGATGCAAAAATGCCACATTATTTTTCCATTCCAAGCAATTATAGTGAGAAACCAATCACCCTTTCATACAATGCTGAATACTACAATTTCATAACATAAATCTTGTCAGTATAATTGCATCACTGAGCTAGTAGGAATGAACATCTATGATAAACATGCAAGAGGAAATTTACAGGTGGAATAAATAATTTATATTTGTAAAATGGTCAGATCCAAACTGCCTGTTGCAAGCTACGTTAATTGGGTTACATATTGTGCTATTTCAGGCAGATAATGGTTGGAGTAAAAATGAGAGCTCATTACATCTAGTTTACAGCCAAACCTCTCCAATGAGGTCCTATTTAGCAAAACGAAAATAATTCTTATAGGACTTGACAAGGTAAATGTGAAGATGTATCGAAAACCGGAGGTCACACTCAAAATAGGGAGGCGACTCCTCAGGATAGAGAAGGTAGACATTTCTGCATTTAGAATGGCGAATCTTCCCCACATTCACTATTCAGGAGGACTGTTTATATATTCAAAATAAAGATTAATAGATGATCAGATATCAATCAATACATGATCAATGCATGATGCAGCACTAATAAAGCACTGGAAAGCACAGTGGTGTAGCTAATAAGAGCTAATGTCTCATGTGCCAGAGACCTGGGTTCAATCCTGGCACCTGGTGCTGCTGACATGGACTTTGCACTTTCTCTTGTAGCCACATGTATTTCCTTAGGATGCCACAGTTAATTGTCCTGAGTATGTTGGAGAGTGATGGGTTCAAGGAGGATTTGATTGGAATGTGCAGAAGACAAAATGGAATTGGTGAAGGACTGGTGTAAGTGATAGTTGGAGGGACTCAAGAGGTGCTAAAGGGCCTGCTTCCACACCTTTTGAATGGCAAGGTGGGCATTTGGTGACTAATGTGGTCAAATGGCCCAAAATGTTATGTTCACCTGAACATTATAATTTTACACACAAGAAAGATGGGTGTGGGGAGCACACCAGATGACACCAGAGGACCCATAGAACATTAGACCACAGAAAACAGGCCATTCAACCTAGTCCCACTGACCCCCTCCCCCCCCCCCGACTCAGTCCATAGCCCTCCATACCCTCCGTCCACCCCCATCTATATACCGGTTCAAATTTTTCTTAAATATTACAATTGAGCCCACGTTCACTACTTCATCTGGCAGCTCATTCCACCCTCCCCCTAAAGTTTTTGCTGTTTACCCTTAACCAATGACCTCTGGTTTTTAGTTCCAGTAGCATTCATGAGGACCAAGTCTGTGATAAACTTGAACCCCATGATTGATTTGCTTCTGAAATATGGCTACATTGTGGCTTTATTATTGAATGATAATCCAGAATCTTGGACAAAGGAAACATTCATAAATTTACTATAGGGATAGCCATAGTCTAGCAACGGGCCTCCAGTGACCAATGGAACTGAAATGAAGGGATTAGCAACTAAGGAAAATTTGATGGCTCTTGGATTGTACTATTTGGAGTTAAGATGAATGAAGGGGGAAACTCAGAAGTATTTCAAATGTTGATAGGCCTGGATTGAGTGATTATGGCAAAGTTATTTTCCATTGTTGTGGAAGTCTAGGACAAGAGGGCACAACTTCAGGATTGAAGGGCGCCCATTTAAAACAGATGCAGAGGAATTTCTTTAGCCTTAGAGCTGTGAACCTTAAATTTGCTACCATGAGCAGCTGTGGAGGCCAGGTCATTGGGTGTATTTAAGGCAGAGATTGATGAGTATCTGAATAGTCAGGGCATCAAACTTTATGGGGAGAAGGAGGGGAATAGGTCTGAGTGCAGCATGGATCAAGTCATAATGGAATGGCAAAGCATACTTGTTGGGCTGTATGGTCTACTTCTGCTCCAATATCTTATGGACTTATGGAACTCTGGTATGATTAACCTCCGGCTCGGATTGGTTCAGACACTGAAAGATGGAATGGCCAAAGGCAAGTGGAGGTGACAATAACGTGAACAGGTAATATGACGATGATGTAACAACAAGTCTACGGCAGATGCCATCTTACTGGCTCCACACAAAGCCCTGGAACTCCTGGACAGTGAAGATGCATTCATCAGGATCCTCTTTATTGACTACAGTTCGGCATTTAACACCATCAACCCCTCAAAACTGATTAGAACTCATCTCCAGACCACAATGAGTGAGAACATCGCCTCCACAATCTATATCAATACCGGAGCAACACAAGGCTACATTGTTAACCCTCCTCTCTCCTCAGTTTATACCTACGACTGTGTGGCTCAGTACGACAATAACACAGTCAACAAATTTGTTATATAAAGAAAGGTGATGAATCAGCATACAGAAGGGAGATCAAAAACTTGGCCAAATGGTGCACCAAAAACAACTTTGCCCTTAAAGTCACCAAAACTAAAGAGATGATTGTTGATTTCAGGAAGGGAAAGCCAGAAGTATACAATCCAGTAGCCACTGGGAGATCAGAGGTGGAGAGGGTGAGCAAAATTAAGTTCTTGGGAGTCACCATCTCAGAGAGATCCTTCCTGGACCCAACACACTAATGGCATCATGAAGAAAGCACATCAGCGCCTCTACTTCGTCATGAGTTTATGGAGGATTTGTAGGACTCCGGAGACCCTGTCAAACTTCTACAGATATATGGTGGAGAGTGTGCTGACCGTTGCATCATGGTCAGGTATAGGGACACCAAACCTCAGAGTGTAAAGTCCTCCAGAAAGTAATAGACGCAGCTCAGGACATTACAGGCAAAGCCTTCCCCACTATCAAGAACACCTGCAGGGAACTCTGATGTTGGAGAGCAGCAGTAATCATCAAGGATCCACACCATCCAGCACACACTCAGTTGTTGGTGCTGCCATCAGGAAAGGTACAGAAGCCACAAGACTCGCACCACTATGTTCAGGAATAACTGCTACCCCTCCACCATCAGTCTTCTCAACAATAAACTCAGTCAGGGACTCATTTAAGGACTCTTGCTTGTACATGGATTTTTTTTTTTTTAAACTCTCTCTATTGGACAGTTAGATTACATTCATTATCTGTTTGCAGAACGTTATTTGCACATTTTTTTTTGCACTACCAATAAGAGGCAATTCTGCCTCGCCCGCAGAAAAAAAAAATGTTAGGGCTGTATGTGATGTCATGTATGTACTCTGACAAGAAATCTGATGTATTAATTTTCAATGAATTTTTGAGGAATCACTGCAGAGAATTTTTTGCAAGGATCCAAGTTCTTGGTCAGAGAAGTGGCAAATGACAGGGGTGATCACTGTAACCATTCTGGTAGACCTTACGACGGTAAAACCCCTGGAATCTGACACCTATGGGGACTGATAGGTGCCAGGTAAGTGCCTTTTCCGGTTGCTTGAGACTTGTTTTACAATGCCTAATACACCTGGATTAAGAATAAACAGTTTAAAAGACAAAAAACATACTGTACTTACACTGAACAGATTTCATTTGCATGAACATATAAACATTAGAGCATTTTACTTTATTTTTGGTGACATTCTTTGAAAATCATTTCATGCGTCACTGCATCTGCAGGTTCTTCCCCATCAACAGAGCCTCCCGAAAGATGAACCATAGCATTATAGATAATTACCGTATATTTTGGTGTACAAGTCATGAAAGCCTACAAAATTTCTCAGAAAGGGTGGGGGGGTGGGGGGGGGGGTCGACATATGCCGGATATACTTTTGAGACCTTAAATTCACCCAAAAAAAGATTGCTGTCAATTTGGCCTACGTCGATGCTGGAAGCACCTCCCCATTGCTCCCCGACACGTCCCTACTGCTGGGTGCGGCCATAATCTGGGGCCTGGAGGTCGCCATCGCCACTGCTGCCTGGTAGGCCGAGGTTCTTGTTCCCACTGGGAGCACAATATCAGCGCTCCAGCTCCACAGGCCGCCACTGCTCCTGCCCGGTAGACTAAGGGTTTTTTTTTAAACTTAATTTACAGTTTTGTTACTTGCGATGGGGGGTTTTAACAATTTTTTGGGTTGTTCCTAGGAGGCCCGGACACCTTGAAAAATGGGGGTTGATTTATGCACTGGTTATACAATAAAATTAGGTTGAAAAACGAGGGTCAGCATGCTCCAGTCAACTTGTACCCCAAGTTTACAGATAAAGCCTCTGATTGGGGTGACTCTAGCTAAGCAAGGATAAAGAGACACTTTAAGAACTCACCCCAATGGCGAGCGGCATCAACCAGCTCTTCATCTGGGGTAAAACCAATGCTGCTGCACAGAATTTTATTCAAAATAGCTGCTACGAGCAAAGCTCGTCCATAGCTGAATATTTCCACCCAACTTCACCAAAGGTTTATGAGTGTTACTTCGGAGTAGATTTACTTATACAATTTTACGCTTACATGTTTTTACATTTTTAAAAATGGACTTTCCTTGATGTTTTTACCATTGCTTGAGGCTGTTGCTTGCTTGAATTCCAGATACCAGGGGTTTTACTGTATTCCTCACAGAGATGATATCCCTAATTTGTGCTTCTCACAAATGAATGCAATAAGCCACGTAACACCTACCCAATATTTCATAAAGATTGGGATTTTTTTTTGCTGTTTTGCACTCTCTATGAGGGTAGGATCAGATGTTTTAGCGAGACTTTATTAAATTCTTTTTTTTTTTAATTTTTTTATTTTTCACACCATAAATCACAATAGCCATGATATACACTTTTTATTTTTCACACATTTACAGTGACTTTTTCTCCCCCCCCCCCCTCCCTCCTCCCAAGCCACCCCCCCCACCCCCCCCCCCCCCCCCCCCTCTCATCCATTTTAGGTATACAATCTAGGTTGCATTAATTCAGTCAGACAATGTTGTCATTCAACAAAAATTCTCTTTCTATGGCTTCATTAACCTAATTACAGAGATGTGCATTATGATGTATATTGATTTGTTTTATTTTAGTTTGTTGCCCAACTCTCTAGCATGACAACAAGAAGTTATGGAGCTATCTTTATTGCATCATATTCCTGCATTTGAATAGAAATCATTCATCTTATATATTTTCTCAATACTTCTCGAAAATGATATTACTACTTAGGCATTCAACTAAAAAAAAAGGAAGCCTTTCACTTCAAAGAACAAAGCTTAAATATTAGCATTTAATTGAGTTGTAAAACTTTACAATTATAGTTGCTTAGTCTTAAAAATAATCATTGTTTGAAGGAGTGGAAATGCTTCTGGTGTCTAAAAACAACATTAATGGATTCAATCAATTCCAGCATTGGAAGACGAGATCTTAAACTCATTTAATTTGAAAACAGAGCTATCACTATTTCCATTGCTGGTGTGAATAATCCTTGTGTTTTATTCATTATTTATTTTTTCCTCGTGAACCTTTTATACAAAGGAGGGTTGTTTTAACATTCACCATTGTGCACACTTCAAAAATCCCCTCATTGCAAAAGGAACTGGACAAAAACCATTCTTTTAAGTCCGGTTTTGTCTGAAGAGATATGCTTGATGTTTCTAGTGGAAGGTGTTTACACAGGATTCACTGGGGCTTCCTCTCTCTTGGATTTCAAGTTTGCTTTAATGTTACTGTGTGTACATTGGATTGATGAGGGTAAGATTCAGAGATGCCTCTATGGCTAATATTCGCATGACAAGGGCAGTTGGGTGTTTAGAGAGTGGACTGGCATTCCTCTTCTCAGCAGGCCGAGCAAAACCATAGGTTTACCATGTCACTCACCCTTGGCCCACAAAGGAGTTTAAACAAGGCACAAAAGATATGCAGCAGACTGATGGACATTTCACTTTATATTCTTCCGGACTTTCCTGTTGTGAACGTGCTCCAATAATAAATAACGTGCACCAGAACTTACAAATTTTAAATTGATTTCTGCTGAACAAGGATTAAGGCAAATGATTTTTATGACTTAATGCACCAAAATTAATATGTAAAGATAAAAAATCTCCATTATTTGTTAATGGAATTAGGTAATATTACAGGGAAACTTACTTTCACTGCACAATTTATGATATGATCAAACAGAAGGCCATTTGATGGTCTCAATTAAAATTTTGATAAAAACATCATTATTTTTTAAGTATGCTACTTCAGCATTGTGTTTTCACTGAAGCCAATTGCGAATTATAGGAGAAAGCAAAGTTGATTTGGTCCTTATGACTGGGGTTTAAATTCTTGCTGTAAAAGCTCCACTATATATCGTGTCCTCCATAATGCACTTTTTTTCCTCCTTTATTTACCCCTGTGCTCCACAGTTTTTAATTTGTAATCAAACAATTCACATGTAATAAAACTTTGTATTCCACATTTTATTCAAGGTTATTGGTATACATTTTGGTTTGACCATGTAGAAATTACAGCACATGTTGTACACAGGTCCACCATTTCAGGGCACCAGAATGTTTGGGACATTTGATTTCACAGGTGTTTGTGATGGTCAGGTACATTTAATTGCTTCATCGGCGCAGGTAGAAGTTAGCTAGGTTCGCTTCTAAGCACTTATGGAGTTTGTAGATGCCATTTTTGGACTTGAGGTCCGGAATGACGCCAATGAAAATTGAAGAAGCACTTGAGAGGCTGAATTAAAGAGAATAAAACAGTGAGAGACATTGGCCAAACTTTAGGATGACCAAATTCAACAGTTTGAAGCATCATTAAGAAAAAAAGAGCATACTTGTGAGCTCAGTAATCACTGATAGGCAAGGAAGAACTCCGCTACTGATGACAAACTAATTCTCATCATAAATGAGAGGGTGGTGGGGAAGAAAAAAAAAAGCACCAAATGCCCGTCTGATAGATCAGGTTGGATGAGCCAATGACTTCATGATCAGAAATACAGAGGCTACTCTGCAAGATGCAAACCACTAGAAACAGGACGACCAGATTACAGTTTGCCAAGTATTGAAACGAGTCTGCAGAATTCTGGAAAAAGATCTTGTGGACAGATGAGACCAAGATTAAGCTGTATCGAAGCAAGAGCGAAATGTGGAGGTGTACAGGAACAGCCCAAGATCCAAAGCATAGCATCTCATCTGTAAAATATGGTGATGGGTGTGTTATGGCTTGGGCATGTATAGCTGCCACTTATCTTCATTGATGAGGTTACAGCTGATGGCAGTAGTAAAATTCTGAGATGTATAAAAACATCTTATCTGTTCAGGTTCATGCAAATGCCTTCCAAACTCACTGGACATCACTTCATCCCATAGCAAGACAATGATACCAGACATATCTCTAAAGCAACAAAGGAGTTTTAAAAAAGCTTAAAAACTGGAAAATTCTTGCATGGCCAAGTCAGCCACCCAATCTAAATCCAATTGAGCGTGCTTCACTGACTCTGAAGAGAAAACACAAGGGGACAAACCCCTGAAACAAGCAGGAGCAGAAGATGGCTGCAGTAGAAGCCTGGCAGAGCAGATACCTGGTGACGTCTATGAATCACATTCTTCATTTAGTTATTGCATGCAACAAAATACTATGCTTTACTTTTTTAAAATGTTGTAAATATGATGGTGCCCTGAAATGAGGGGACTATGTATAAAAAAAGTGCTGTCATTTCAAGTGGTCATACCAAAATGTATACAAATATCTTTGATAAAATCTGGAATGTGCACTTTAACCACATGGGAATTGTTTGATTACAAATTTATAACTGCAGAGCACGGGGCAAATAAAGGAAAATAAGTGTCTTTGTTCCAAACATTAGGGAGGGCCACTGTATTTCATTGTTAACATAGTTTGTGCAATTAGTACATTACTAAGACTCAAGGGTGAGATTTGAAGAAATGACAATATCAATTTAATGATTAGTCGAGAGATTGAAGGTATCATGACAAAAATTTTTGTCCTCTGCTGAAGCCATTATCAATTGTTATACCAGAACAAGACTGAGGAAGTTGGGGTTAGCTGGCTATGTTGTATGAAAGAAACATTTTGACCTGCCACTTTCACCCATCTTGTAAAATGAATTGAGTGCAGTAACAAGTGCAGGTCTTCAGACCCAAATCCTTTCCTCACCATCAAACTAAGCCAGAGTTCATCCCCATTTCAGTTTTAATGCAAAAAAAAAAGAACTTTTTCTTCAGCATTTCTTCAGAATTGAGGACGACTTGATCCACTCCATTTTTCTTGTCCTGCAATAGCAAAATGAGGCCAATGTGGGAACTGCAGTCTCTCATGGGTTGGAGTAGGAGAGGAGTGGGTGGCCGTATGGAGGTGGTGGGATCTTTGAATTGCATATGGAGGATTTATGTGTTCCCAATGAAGAGTCCCAGGAGTGTCCCAAGTGCCCCAATGAGTTGATGGAGATGTTAAATTTCTTCAAAGAACCTTTGAGCACATCCTTGATCCTTTTCTCCTGTTTACCTGGTCATTTCTACCCTTGATTAAGCTCAGAATAGAGTGTCAGATAGGCACAGAGTGTTCGTCACAGCTGTCTTAATGGATCTTACTGCTCATTTTGGAGGATATTGGCCTGGAATTGCATGCTGACACGAGTTCACCAGCGTGTTAAGAAAATTGTCCTCAAAAAATAAAAATCTGTGAAATCTGAAATAAAACTTGAAATCTGATACTACACAAAGGGAAATATGCAAAAGTACATTTTTGAATACACATGCCGACATTGAGAAAAATGGCCAGTAATAAACCAATGGCACAATAGAACATTACATCTGATTGCCAGGAAGAAAGAACTTTACAACCTTTTTAAGAGGAAATGGGGTGTCTAAATTTACCTGGCAACGCATCATCTGTTAATTTGAGGAAGATATATTGGCATTGTTCCACTAGATTACATTGCAATTTAAATGAACTCCTTGGCTAAATTTTGAAATTTTTTTTTTGTACCAAACATTTTCAGATGAATTTTGTACGTCCATAGAATTTGATGTTTGTACCTGATTTTTTTTTTTTCTTTGGCTTGGCTTCACGGACGAAGATTTATGGAGGGGGTAAATGTCCACGTCAGCTGCAGGCTCGTTTGTGGCTGACAAGTCCGATGCGGAGCAGGCAGACACGGTTGCAGCAGTTGCAGGGGAAAATTGGTTGGTTGGGGTTGGGTGTTGGGTTTTTCCTCCTTTGCCTTTTGTCAGTGAGGTGGGCTCTGCGGTCTTCTTCAAAGGAGGTTGCTGCCCGCCAAACTGTGAGGCACCAAGATGCACAGTTTGAGGCGATATCAGCCCACTGGCAGTGGTCAATGTGGCAGGCACCAAGAGATTTCTTTAGGCAGTCCTTGTACCTTTTCTTTGGTGCACCTCTGTCTCGGTGGCCAGTGGAGAGCTCGCCATATAACACGATCTTGGGAAGGCGATGGTCCTCCATTCTGGAGACGTGACCCACCCAGCGCAGCTGGATCTTCAGCAGCGTGGACTCGATGCTGTCGACCTCTGCCATCTCGAGTACTTCGACATTAGGGATGAAAGCGCTCCAATGAATGTTGAGGATGGAGTGGAGACAACACTGGTGGAAGCGTTCTAGGAGCCGTAGGTGATGCCGGTAGAGGACCCATGATAAAAATTGAGAAAATATGATAATCTGCACTTGGCAGCAAAGAATGCAGGAAAGATATCAATAATATTCATTTCTCAACATCATTTAGCCAATTCCAGCAGTTTACTAACTTTTGTTGCAATTTATTTCTGAATTAAAGAAACTGAAAAAAAAATCCAATTGCTTGACCTCTAAACATTGATAATGAAGCATTTTCTCTGTGCTTGGGGTAAATTTTGAACAAAAATCTTGTAAATGATCAACAAAACATAATTAACTTAATTCTGCTGTCTGCCAAAATTCAGGATCTCCAAATATAAAATGATGGTAACAGGATCTATAAAATAAATACAAATTAACTGATAGAATAAGATCGCTGAATGCTTCGAAAACCACAGTCTTGCTATATCTTGATTTCAGACTAATCAATAATAATCAGATTTAGAGGAAGAAATACACATTGAACATACAAAGAAATCTTAGCTCTTGGAGATCCCCAAGTTCAACAGCAAAGTGAATCATTATTGGTCAGCGAAAGATCAGGATAAAATAAAAGGACAAATTCACTTGTGGATAGCTTGCACACATTATCCACCAAGATCAGAACCATATCATATTCTGTTGTCTTTCAATTGAACAAGTGTTTCAAAAACATATACAATATTGATTGGTATCATTTTAAGATCTATAGTATACCTATTGATGTTGATACAATGCTTCTTGTATAAATTTTGAGAAGCTGCTCATCTCCAGAGAGCAAGCTCTGTCAGAAATGTTGCTTTGCACAATGCAAACAGTTTTTATATCTTAAAATGGTTAGTAATTTAAATAATTGACTCTCTTTCAGAATCTTAGAAAGTGAATGTGAGAAAGGAACAGAACAAAGTACTTGCAATGAGTCAGAAATTTTGAATTTTATTTCAGAAATATTAAATAAGTGGAGTTCAAATTAATCTTAAGAGGTAGATAAACAATAGTATACCAGTAATTTGCAACTTTTAAAAAAACTTAAACAATATTTTATATGTTCTCACATTGATAATTTAAGTTAAATGTAGACCTGTAACCCTCTTTTCAATCTTCTTCAGCATGATTCTGAAACAAGCCATGAAAGACCTCAACAATGAAGACGCTGTTTACATCCGATGGCAGTCTCTTCAATTTGAGGCGCCTGCAAGCTCACACCAAGATACAAGAGCAACTTGTCTGTGAACTACTCTTTGCAGACGATGCCGCTTTAGTTGCCCATTCAGAGCCAGCTCTTCAGCGCTTGACGTCCTGTTTTGCGGAAACTGCCAAAATGTTTGGCCTGGAAGTCAGCCTGAACAGAGCCGTTGTCATACCCATGCTCCTGTTCGGCTCCGAATCATGGGTCCTCTACCGGCATCACCTACAGCTCCTAGAACGCTTCCACCAGCGTTGTCTCCGCTCCATCCTCAACATTCATTGGAGTGACTTCATCTCCAACATCGAAGTATTCGAGATGGCAGAGGCCGACAGCATCGAATCCATGCTGCTGAAGATCCAACTGCGTTGGGTAGGTCACGTCTCCAGAATGGAGGACCATCGCCTTCCCAAGATCGTGCTATATGGCAAGCTCTCCACTGGCCACCGAGACAGAGGTGCGCCAAAGAAGAGGTACAAGGACTGCCTAAAGAAATCTCTTGGTGCCTGCTACATTGACCACCACCAGTGGGCTGATATCGCGTCAAACTGTGCATCTTGGTGCCTCACAGTTCGGCGGGCAGCAACCTCCTTTGAAGTAGACCACAGAGCCCACCTCATTGACAAAAGACAAAGGAGGAAAAACCCAACACCCAACCTCAACCAACCAATTTTCCCCTGCAACCGCTGCAACCGCATCTGCCTGTCCCGCATCGGACTTGTCAGCCACAAACGAGCCTGCAGCTGACGTGGACATTACCCCTCCATAAATCTTCGTCCGCGAAGCCAAGCCAAAGAAGAAGAAGAAGACCTGTAACATGGTAACAGGCGCTTTTGGCCCATGAGTTCATTCTTCCCAAGTGTACCCAATTTTCCTATATGCTGGGTATTTTTTTAATGGTGGAATACCCAGAGGAAATGCATGAAGACATGGGGAGAATATATAAACTGTACACTCTATGATTCTGAGAGAGATGGAAAATAAACTGAATGGCAGAAGTATGGCTAATTATCTGAAATTATTTAAGTCAATTTTCAGTCCTAAAGACAGAGCAGAATTGGAATCATGGTCATTGCCCTGTAACAACATTGCACTAATGGCCTCACTAACTATGCCACCCATTAATGCAGAAATAATCTTAAAATATTAATTATTTTTAACTCAATCTTCAGAACCCATTGGGCACCAAAAATAAGATGTTAATTAAAAACTCCTTAAACAATGGTTCTCTCTTCCCTTGACAACATTCCTGCTGGCCCTCTCTTGTTCACCCTTCCATCTCCACCAATGCCCATTCCTATTTACACCCAGTATTCTGAACAGCTGAAAGGAATGGAGTACTTACCCTTCTTCATCCAGCTCCCAAAGTCCAGTGGCTGTTTATCACTCTAATGAAGCAGCAATTCCCTTGAAATTCTTTTAATTGTGTATTTATTAAGTCCTCTAAACACTGATTGGATAATTTCCTATCACTTTAATTTTCTATCCAATGTCTTTGGTTCCCTACATTATTCAAATAAAACTCACTGAAAACTCAGCACTCAATCTTCTGACTCAGTGCATTACAGTCTTTAGGACTGAAAATTGAATTAAATAATTTCAGATAATTAGCCATACTTCTGCCATTCAGTTTATTTTCCATCTCTCTCAGAATCATAGAGTGTACAGAACAGAAAAAAAAGAGGTATTTGTCCATTGTGACAATGTTGAGCTCATTTGCACTCACACCAGTTGAATGCATAAGTTCCATATCCCTCTAAGTCCTGTCTGTTTGATCCCGTTTAACTAACATTATTGTATCTGATTCCACCCTTCTGGTACATTTAGACCTCATTTGTCTCCTCTCATTTATACCTTCAACACCCTTTTTCTCAGCCAATATGACTATCACTTAAGTCAATCTTTCCTCGTCTCCAACCCTTTCCTTTTGTTGCCTCCACCCTTCCCTCTTTCTCTGCCACATAAAATTAGTCTCAATTCGACTTCTTGCTGGATCTGATGAAATAAAAATTGTGCCATTTTCCTCTCCACAAATGCTGCCTGACCTACTAAACATTTCCACCATTTTGTGCTTTTACCTCAAATCTGCATCTTACCCCAAATCAGGCGTCTGCAATAATTTACTTTTAAATGATGGCTCCAATTGATTTGTTTCCTTTTTGATTTGGTTAATAGTTCAAAGTTGAAAGTATGAATGGTACAGAGGCACATCGTATAGAGCTACTGATCTCAGTTCAATCCTGATCTTTGATGCTGCCTGTGTGGAGTTTGCAAATCCTCCCTGTGGAGTTAAACAAGGAAATCTGTGGATGCTTAGGGCCAAGTGCAGGACACAGATGCCTGAAATGTCGGTTTTCCCTTACTTCCTTTGGATGCTGCATGACCTGTGGAGTTTCTCCAGCACATTTGTGTTCTGTGCCACCTCCCTCTGAGCACAAGAGTTTCCTCTGGGTGTCCTGAGATGGGTTTGTCACCAAACAATGGGTTGATAAGTTAATTAGATGAGGAGTAGGATGTGAAGAGAGTTGATGAGAATGAGGAAAGCATAAAAATGGGATTAATGCAGGATTAGAATAACTTGGCGCTTGATGGTCCGTACTTACTCATTGGCTGAAGGACCTGTTTACTTGCTGTATGACTCTGACGCTGTCATGTTCCTTGAAAGGGCAATTAAAGAGTTAACCTGCACTTCTTTGTTTCCGCTGTTTTAATTTATGGTCAAGCAAAATGAGAGCAGTTCCTGATAAAGCATAGATGCAATTAATTCAATATTGAATGCTGAATTACCATTTTCTACCTTTTTTTATTAAGTCTGAACTCAGATGAAAGTCAGATTACACAAAAAAAAACATGAATTTCTTCAACTTCCAGATGCAGAATAAAGTAAAACAGCATGACTGAAATCTTAGAGTGGTTAGATGACACAGTGCAATGATGTCACATCCGTTGCTGTTTCTCAGGTTAATTTATTGCTGTATGCTTTTGAAATGCATGGCTCAGCATTAGAATAATGCTTTTTCCCTCCAGTACTTTTGCAAATTAAAATCTTCATCAAAATGTATTAATGTTCCTCTAACAACATCATTGAAGTCTCAGGGTGAAGCTTTATTTGTCACTTGTTAGTCTAGTATCAAACAGAGAAACCTTGCTTTTGGTGCCAGTTCACCTTTGCATCCATCTGGCCTTTCTTTAGGCCCACAGGGCAAGCTGCTATAGACCCTGAGGATAATAATCCATATTCCTTCCTCCAGTTTTGCTATTAACCTGAATTTCTAATTGGGCGGGTTCACTACTACTCAGCAGGATGGATCTTTAAGATGCAAATCTGGTCCTGATGATGTAATTAAGATGTAAAATCAATTTAGACTGAAAGGTTGTGAGGTGATCTCTGTGGGTTTGCTACCCGAGCAATCAAACAGGAATTGAAATCGGAGCCACAAGTCACCAAAAAAAGAAATCTATTAATTTTTGTTTCAAATTATTATTTTTTTAAATTAAGACATAGAGCACAGTAACACCCACTTTCGGCCCATGAGCCCATGCTGTTCAATTTACCTACAACTCCAGTACATTGTGAAGGATGGGAGGAAACTTGACCACTTGGAAGAAACTTGACCACTTGGAAGAAACTCACACTGCCACGCGGAGAACGGGCAAACTCTCTACAGACAGTGTGGGATTCAAGCCTTGGTCTCGATCACTGGCGCTGTAACAGAATTGCACTAACTACTACACTAATCGCGCTGTTTCATTTAAGATTATTTTAAGGCATGACCAAAGCAAGGAGTATGTGCCATATATCCCCGTGCACCATAAGAAAGAATAGGCCCTCGTTTAATGACCATGAGAAGCTCGATGGCATTGTAAAAAGAAAACTGCATTGACAATGCACACTGCATGGAAAGAAAGTTGTGTGTAGACTATTTCCTTCTTCCATGGCTCCTCAGACTAATTTGGACTCCAACTCCAGTGGGTGAATGCTAATACATTGGGAGCCATAGCAGTACCAGAATTGCACTGGAATATAACACTGGTCGAGTAAATTTAGAGCTTCATTTCCCCTTATAACAGTCTTGGAGAACCTGTTAACTTTTCCATTTCATTGTAAGGTGTTGGCATGCTTCACCGCCTTGTTGACAGCAGGTTGGAGCAGAGGAAGATCAACTTGCAGGGCCAGGAGGTGCAACCTGAGGATCAAGAGGTGGAGGAGGAGGAGGAGGGGGAAAGGGAGGGGGAGGGATAGGGGGCTGAGGAGGAGAAACGCTGCTGTGGAAAGCTGAGCTGAATACCAACATCCTCATCTCTCTGCTGAGCATAAGAGGAAGGCATTGACTGCTCAGGAGAGACTCATTTGTGGAGAAAAACTTTTCAGTAGAAACTCAATTGGCCCTAATATCAACCACGTGACCCTCGCCCCTCTCTTTTTAAATGCCAACATATTACACCAATAATCATGCAAAGGAGACCATTTATTGACAAAGAATATTACTGAAATAAAATAAAGATATTGACATGGAGGGACTGAGTAAGAGGCCTCTGAAACATAGTCATCAAATGATGTTAATGCGTCACAAATGAACATTTTTGGATTAATGGTGCAATGAATGTAGAGGATGTATTTTCTGGATATGTGCGCACACACCACACACAAACCACAAACACATCCACACACCACAAGCACACACCAAAGACACATCCACACACAAACACCTGCAAGTTTTATATATGCAGATATCTCTACCTAGCTATCTATCTACCTATCTATATCTTTCTCCCTCTCTTTATCTCTCTCTCTCTCTCTCTTTCGTTCTCTCAACTAAACCATTACCAAGCAAAGGGTGTAGTTTATTCTATCATTCTATGGAGTGACAGGGATAGGTAACTGGGCCAGTGGGAGCCAGGAGAAGTCAAATTGTGCATCCTGACTTCTGGAACCTCCTGAAATGATCAGGCTGAGGAATTGGCCAGTCAGTATAACCAATGATCACAAAGAAATTATCTTGCTTATGAATGGGAGAAATCGGAAAATTGGTGATTTAATTCAGTTAATTTCTAATTTTTGAAAATTCTTTTAAGTATATGTTGAATTATAAGGTGGATTAACCGGTAAAATAGTTTTAGTTTTAATTTTTTTTTAGTATTTTTGTAAGAAAAGTGATTTCACGTTCCTGCTCTTAATGTACATTGCAATGCATCCATGAGTGGCTCACTGCTCACCATGGTCACAGATTGGTCTCGTGCAGGAAGCCATCTCTTCAAAAGGGCAAGGGCTTCACCCATGTCATGACTGCAGATGCAACTTGAATGGGAAGAGTCTTCCAGAGGTCAGTGTGCAACCACACAAGGGCAATGAAGTAGCGGCTAGGATATCAGAATAAGAAAAGGCATTAGTGTGAATAATATTAGTCAAATGTATTTATTTTCCTTTTCTATACTGCTTCATTTTGTTGTGTTAAAAATTATTTTCAAGGAACTGATACTGTTCAAGTGCATTTGCATTTAGGGCAAGTAAAATTCTTCACTATCTGGATATAAATCATGGTCCTCTCTCTGGCAGCTGTTGGCATTGTTATATATCCTGCAGTGGTTACCCTAGAAAGCTTGCCATTGTTGTATGTCACATGAACCTCTTCATGATCAAAATTTTGATTACTGCTAGACAGTGTAATTTTTTTTTACTTTTCAAGTAATTTTCTCACTGCAGTAGACCACATAATTGTGAGATGACATGGCTTCTTCCAAAGATCTTCTTTTATTCCAGCAATTATTGCACATGATCTCCGAGGTAAAAATGATTACCTCACAATTTATTTTTCCTGCTTCATCTTCTCCAACAATAGTTCTCAAGGCAGGGAATTTGAAGAACGAGGAAAGTGATTTAGAAATAGATGGTACATGTACTCCATGTTGCCAATTGTGTAGGACCCCCCCCACCCCCCCACACACTTTATGCCTGAAATTGAAATTGGAACAGGTGAAAGATCATCAATCAAAAGTGATTGCTTTATTCAAATTACCATTTGGATTAAAGGCTTAAAATGAACCTTACAATTCCATGTAGTACTGAGTGCAGCTCCCTACCCACTGCATACCAATGTCCTGTGATGTGCATTACACCCACCCACAAATGTGGGAAGTTAATTTTTATTATTATTATTGTTGTGTCTTACATACCTGTGTGGCAGCAGAATTTCAGTGCATTTGTACACTGTGACGACAAATTCTTGTATCTCCTATCATATATAATTCCAACTATCAGTGTGAAAGCTTCAAAATCTCAGTCAATGTTTAAAACTACAGAGCAGAGGGTCTTTTAACAATGAATATTTCGTGCACGAATCGTCAATGCATAAGCAAGATGTTACTCATCAGGAAATGCAGAATTATCTTTATAATCCATTTATGTAATTGGGGGACGTTTCTATTCATTGTGTATTACAGTCAGGGTGCATGAACCTGCAAAGGAAGATGAGGGATAATTTTATTTTAATGGACTCCTTTGCATAATTATTGGTGTAATATGTTTGTATTAAAAAATAGAGAGGGGCGAGGGTCACGTGGTTGATATTAGGGCCAATTGAGTTTCTACTGAAAAGTTTTTCTCCACAAATGAGTCTCTCCTGAGCAGTCAATGCCTTCCTCTTATGCTCAGTAGAGAGATGAGGATGTTGATATTCAGCTCAGCTTTCCACAGCAGCATTTCTCCTCCTCAGCCCCCTACCTTTCCCCCTCCCCCCTCCTCCTCCTCCTCCACCCCTTGATCCTCAGGTTGCACCTCCTGGCCCTGCAAGTTGATCTTCCTCTGCTCCAACCTGCTGTCAACAATGCGGTGAAGCATGCCAACACCTTACAATGAAATGGAAAAGTTAACAGGTTCTCCAAGACTGTTATAAGGGGAAATGAAGCTCTAAATTTGCTCGACCAGTGTTATATTCCAGTGCATTTCTGGTGCTGCTATGGGTCCCAATGTATTAGCATTCACCCACTGGAGTTGGAGTCCAAATTGGTCTGAGGAGCCATGGAAGAAGGAAAGAGCCCTTGTCCTCAGGAAAGATTCCTCTGGACACAGACAGTCACTGAAAAATCATGATCCCTGACTCTGCCTGATTAACTGTCATGTTCCTGCAATTGAACCCTGCCAGAGGTGTTGTTATTGAAACACTCAGCGAATGAATAGTTTGGCAGCCAAATGAAAATAATCATTCTCTGTGACACCCTGTAGACATTGGAAGGCTTCTGTTAGTTCTAAGGCTGACCATTCAGGTTTCGCAGTATTTTACCCCTTTAAGTTGCATGAACAGCAACAATAAGATAATGTGCTCCAAGTTCAACAGTGACTGTTTCTCTAAGATTGATGCCTGCAGCTTATGTTGGTACTGGTGGAAACATACATTGTGCAAATAATGATATCATTAAGAGCATACCTGAGTCCAGGAAAAGGTTGGGCACCCAAACAATGGAACATGGCCAGAAGTGCCAGTTGCAATTTTTATGACTTCACCTGGAAAGGATTACTGGGATGATTGACACCACATAAAATCAATTTTGGATCAGGTAGGATATTTTGAAATCCTTTGCAAGCCAATTGCTGGCCAATATTTATACTGAATGCCTATAATTTAGAATGGAGTTGGATGGTACCAGAATAAAACTCTCTCTAGAATGTGGTTACTGCAAAAAAAAATTTGCGAAGGAACATCTACACTAGAATCTTTTCATGGATTAGAACATTGCATTCTTAAGATTTAAGAAACCATTTTTTCTTACAATATCTGAATTAATTTTAAGTAATGTCATAAAGATAGTTCATAGTATAATTGGTCTTTTGATAATACAGGTCATGATGGATTGTGTCTCTTGAACAGTAAGATGGTAATAGATGTGCATAAATTTCAAGAAATCAAAACAAAGGAACAAAATGTTCCTAGTTAAAGGATGATGAAACTGCATCCAACCACTGCTTTCTTTCTCTTCAGGAAACCACCTTGTTGTTTGAATGAAAATGAAATGGCAACAAATACAGAATTCAGGCAATAGAGTCATCGTGATTAATATGTATAAAAATTCAAGCAAGTACTTGAAGTAAAATGACTTTTATTTTCTCTCCATTATTCCACAATGTGATGTCTTTTTACATTTGAATAGCCTGGTGAAATTTAGTGCTTTGGTGTGCATGGCTCCTTGAACAAGACATTGGAAGTCTGCCAAGAACAGTGAAATCATAGCCCAGCAAAATGGGATGGAGTTAAAACAAGGAAAGATCTGAAAAGCCAACGATCAGCAACTGCTAGCAAAATATATCTCACAATGATATGTGATGAGCTGGAGAGGTGTCACTTGAGGTCCTTTTGTGAATCCATCCCTGATATTAAAGCCCTGAGACTGTCAACAAATACCAAGACGTAACAAATGAACAGCCTGATATTAGGCAAGCAATTGATTGCAGAACCTTAAACTCATCAAGTTTGCATTCAATTGTGTGATCCTTAAATGCGTCCATTCATACAGAGGAGCTACGTCTATTGGATCCTTATCTAAGGACAAGGCTTTGAGGATGAAAACAGTGTTGGAAGTGAAATCACTGTGATGTCTTTAGCCCCTTTCACGCCGCCGATTCCGTGCGGGTAACCTGCTGATTTAGCAGGTCCATTCCCAGTGATCATGTGGTGTGAAACATCCCAACCTGGCAGGGCGAATTAAACTCAACCGGGCTCTTACACTTGGTGGGGGCAAGGGTCAGCGCCTGGCCAAGTTAACTTACTAACCGCCTACTGGCATTGTGAAAGCACAACCTGCTCTCCCATTGTCACTGCTGGAGGCGGGTCCCCCTCCATTAAAATGCAGGATTGCCAATTAACCAGGTCAATCCTTGTGCAGTGGGGAAAGACTTCTGAGTGCAGCAAGCCTGTTATATTTTCTTGCTTCCTAGGAGAGTTGGCAGGGTGAAAGGGGCTTTTGATGGCAATTGGCTAAGCTATGGAGATATATAATCTAATGAGAAAAGAATCTCAGGGTTGTATGTGATGTGGTGTATGTACTTTGACAATAAATCTGAAATCTAATGGCAAGTGGCTTGTTAAGTGCGACATGAATGTTTACGTAATGAGACAGTTTTAGCTTTGCAACTTTGAATTTGCATTTACCAAGAAGTACCACACCAGTCTTCTCCTCAATGGGTGTTTTTCGGGAGGGTTGCCTCTTTGAAGTTGGCTTCATTGGCATAGAAAAACCTGCACTTGCCTTTTTATAGAAGAGGCTTAAAAGCCTACTCCAGCATCTCTTTCATGAAGAGCAGCGCCTCGATGAGAACTCCGGGTCTGATGGAGGCGGGGTGACTGGTGCTGTAGTGCTGTCCGGCTACATGATGTCATACATGCACGCCAAGTGGGAAAGAGCCCTATATCAGGAAATGGTGACGGTAGAACAGGTAGAAGTGAATCCGAGAAATGAATGATAAGAACGCACCTCCAATGCGTTCCTGGCCATGTACGCAGTTGGGGTTTTAAAAATCACGCTCCTGTCTCTCAGGCTGATGATGTCATCGCCGCAGTTATGGAGTGAGGTGGAGCACTCCACTGTGCAAGCAACCTGAGGAAAGATCGGATTCGGCGTCTTGAGGGCCATGCGCAGAAGATTTAAGGAGGTAGGTTCAGTGATGTGAGGGTGCCAGTGATATCTAATGTGGTGGTTGGTCGGGGATTCCTGTGAGGAATGGATCCCCAACAAGTCATCACATTAGATTTCACTTCCATTCTGTGGTTCGTGCCCTCTCCGTCCTTCAGAGCATGAACTCTAGTGGAGATCAGGTGTTTCTCCTTCTTAAGTCAGCAAACATAAAGGATGGATATACTTGTACAGCAATGGCAACAGGGCTTCAAAGTAGGAGAAATTTGGTGTGCATGCAGACTGAGTAGGCAGAGAGACAATTTCAGAGAGGGAGTGATATGAAAGAACCAAGGCAAACTTGTACAATAAAGATTTGTGAGCTACCTCTGTGGACTTTGGAGCATGGGTTTTGATTATCCTGAACAAGAGGAGAATATTTTTCTCCAGACTGATGAATGTCTGAGCCCCAAAACAACAGAACTATGTTTATCCCCACTCATCTCATGGCAGTGAGTTACAACTCACCGCCTCCACTTGTAAAACAAAACAATGAATTAGTGAAGTGACCCCACAGCATTGTGCTTTTCTCCCTGGTCCTAGTTAGGTTAAGCAAGATGCTGAGCAATCATAGCACTGAGGAGGAAAGCCAGGACATGTCCATCACAAGTGCAGAGTATAACTCTGACAAGTTATGACAGTTACTGATGAATCACTGTGCAATTGATAGTTTTGTGGCTCCTGGGGTTGATCTCTGGTTTCAATTCGTCCTAGTCTCTTGATCTAGAAGGGCATCAAGCAATTCTTCACCTCCCATCCCCCGCCCTTCCCCAAAACCCCCACTAACTCTGTAGATGTGACTCACTAAAATTTCAAGATTTGGGATTGTGGTGGGGAGATTCAATTTGATCTTTCTCTTTTCCTGTCTTTTCTTTCTTCCTCTCTCTCTCTTTCTCTCTCTCTCTCTCTCTCTCTCACACACACACACACACACACACACACACACACACACACACACACACACACACACACACACACACACACACACACACACACACACACACACACACACACACACACCCTCTCATTCTCTGGTTTTCCCTCTCCTTTCTCTCTCCTCCCTCTCTTTTATGAATGATTACTGGTTGCATGACATGCACAAAGCAAAGATCGTATTAAGGCCTGCGATCCACCATCATAACGGTGTGGTGAGACACAAATCCTCTTGGAGGTTTTTGTTCAGTTGCACCACTTTCTAGGCAATGAGATTTTGCAGACTTGGTGCTCATAATGGAGGATCAAGAATAAAATGGCTATGTTATTGCATAAGAATTGCAAATAAAGACACATTGCTTTGGAAACACCTAATAAAACCGCATTGGTGCAAAGCTCTTACTGTTTCAACTTTCCCATTCAGTACAAATGAAATTCTAGAGCAGGATATTAAGTGAAGTGATAAATACCAAAGGCTAGAAATCAAAGACTTTTTGACATTGTCTATGCCCCACCCAATTCTCCTTCTCATCCTTCACCACAAAATAACTAGTTGTCCTGCCATCACTTCCACTCATTCAACATTCTCCAAGATTTTAATTAATTGATGAATACAATAGTGCTAACATCATTTTGTGCTAACAGTTAACACATGTTCATCCTCTGCAGAAAAATTCTGAAGAATTTAGAGAGGATTAATTGGAAAATTATTCATTTATGTTTCCATTTATTTTGAATTATTATTCAACATTGTCTTTTGCTGTGCAAAATAATTCTCTTTAACTTCAAAGCCAATATTTATGGGTTCATTCTATGTCTCATTTTAAGAATTGCTTGAAATATGTTGCCAGCATAGCTTTGTATAATAGCTTATTCAAAACAGAACATGTTACCATCCTAACCAATCTGTTTCAAGTCTTCATCTGTCTGTATTTGAAGGCAATTTCAAGATTTCTTGACCTCAGTATCTTCTCAACTCAATTTCTTCTCTTCTATAAGGACAGTGCTCCATTCTCCCCATTCCTCCTCTGCTTCAGTGACAAGACTTTTCACCCAAGCCTTGGAGATTAATTTCTTATTTCCTTCCCCTACATTTTACAGAGCATAGATTACACCTCATCTACACCCCATGTCAATGCAGTCAACCTATCGTCTCTCAGACAGTGTAAGGAGGATAAAATCCCCTTGTTTTCTCAATTTCTTCCTCGCCGACCTCTACCATCAACAACCTCCCACTCAATCCACTGGAGCTGGTTATACACCTGAAAAGACATGGAGCTCACTCTCTGGTCTGCTTCAACTGTGCTAAAGTGGAGCTTTAATTCCTTGGTATAAACTTCTCCAGTGACCTTTCCTGTTCCACCCATATTGATGCAATGGCCAAGAAAGCACATCAGCATTTCTACATCCTCTGATGCCTGAGAACATTTGGCATTCTAAGCCGCTCTCAGGTGCTCGGACGCAGATAATGTGCCAGCTGGCGCGGCTGGGGAGTGCAGCTGGGACGTTCCATTGGCCGCGGAGAAGATGCCTTTCTGTCACCTGAACGTGCCGGCTGAAGGAGATCTGTGTTCGAGCGAACGCCGGCTCCCGTGAACTGTGGCCATAGTCCCACTGCTGCTTTCAGGTGCAACGGGGGGAATTCTCGGAGCCGGAGATCATACCTAAAGGAGGAGGGTCAGGTAAGTGCTCCTCCTGGCCGGGTTCTCCACTTTCAGGTGGCCTCCCTACCGCTGCATAGGGGTAGAATATGTGGATTTACATCGGGGTATTTTGTCCACTGGAAATGCCTTTACTTGCATCCCTTAAGAACTTCAGCAGGTACACCACTGAAAACACCCTCCCAGGGTGCACCATTGCATGGTACAGGAACTGCTTTGCCCACGATCACAAAAAAAATGCAGCCTCAGGAATAGACAATGCCTTTGTTTTCACCCTTTCCCTTCCAACCATCCAGGGACTCAAGCGAACAAATGATTCACTGCCATTTCTTCCCATATGCTTTAGTGTCCTTAATATGATCTCTTCAATATTGAAGAAACTTTCATTCAGTCCACGGGACTAGACGTTGCCTTCCTTTGCTTGCCACTTTCATTCTCCATTCCACTCTCTACCGATCTACCTGTCACCTCTTTTTTAGTGTAATCCGGTGGAGGAACCTTATCGACTATTTGGATAAGCTTCGAACTTCTGGACTTAATATTGAATTCAATAACTTCAGGTAACCTGTTCCTTTTTTAACAAAATCAGAACCAGACATTTCACCTATAACACTGGCTCAGTTATTTTCTTCTCTCCATTAGTATGATCTGACCTGCTTAGCATTCCCTGCTGGGTAGGTCACGTCTCCAGAATGGAGGACCATCGCCTTCCCAAGATCGTGTTCTATGGCAAGCTCTCCACTGGCCACCGAGACAGAGGTGCACCAAAGAAGAGGTACAAGGACTGCCTAAAGAAATCTCTTGGTGCCTGCCACATTGACCACCGCCAGTGGGCTGATATCGCCTCAAACCGTGCATCTTGGCGCCTCACAGTTCGATGGGCAGCAACCTCCTTTGAAGGAGACCACAGAGCCCACCTCACCGACAAAAGATAAAGGAGGAAAAACCCAACACCCAACCCCAACCAATCAATTTTCCCTTGCAACCGCTGCAACCGTGTCTGCCTGTCCCGCATCGGACTTGTCAGCCACAAACGAGCCTGCAGCTGACGTGGACATTACCCCTCCATAAATCTTCTTCCATGAAGCCAAGCCAAAGAGCTTTCTTAGACCAACATTTGTGTTTTATTTTTCCATGTGAAAATCAATTCATTATTTATATGGAGCATGGTGTATATTTCTGATTGCCATATTATAAAGGATGTGGAAGCTTTGGAAAGGACACAGGAAAGATTCACCAGGATGCAGCTTGGATGAAAGGTCATGGGCAATAGGGAAAGGTTGGACAAACTTGTGCAGACAGATTTGTTTGAGGAACTCATGTTTGAGGACTGCATTTGAGGGTAAAAATGGTCAGTCAATGGTTTGTGTCTGGACCCTTTACCCATAGATTTGCCCATGAATGATGTTTAACCTGCAATACTGTGTCTGCTCAAGATCCCAGCATTTGTAGATTTTGTGTTTCTCCATCCTACAAACTTGTGTTGTTTTTCAAGATTCCAGATTATTTTATTGTCATGTAGTAAAACAGAAAATGTGATATTAAATTTCATTTATTCTATCAAAAGGCAGACAAAGATTCGCTATCAGTTCAAAAAAATTGCCCCGTGCCCTTTACAGTCAGTGAAAAAGAAGCAAAAGAGAGATACCCACCCCGCCCCTACAGAGTCACTGAATGTCCATGGCTTTGCCTCAAGTGTTCCTGCAGTCTCCATGGCTCCATGGCATCTTGAGTTCCAGATGTCTTTCTCCAGCATCCTCTCACATCCCGGTTCTGATACCTGGCACCCCTTCAGCCAGTCTCGAGCCAGTCTCCAGCAGTTTGCAGCCTGGTGTGAGTCCCTTGACTGCAGTCACAGGCAGCTCACAGTCGGATTGGGTTCCTTGCGACTAGCCAACAACAACCCTCCACCTCCATATTCTTCAACCTCAGAGTCCCTCAATGGTCTGCTACCAAGGTCACCAACACATGCGTCATTTCCTTCTCAAACAGGGGGCATTCTCCCTGTTGTCTGTTGCCCCACCCCAGTTGTCTGCATCCTCAGAGTCTGCAACCCCTCATGGCTGCTGCCAATCATCTTGGATCCAGACCCTGCTGTCACGGATATTAAAATAAACCCCATGGGGTTGAAACACCCAGTGTGACTAATCTCGGCACTGTACAAGCTTTGAATGCCCTGTTAAAGGAGCCCATGGCAGTTGGACCCTGCAGGTAGAGATCTGGATCTCCGCTCCCTGCTCTCTACGGGTCTGCACCAGCGGCCACGCTCCTGTGACAGCAGCACCGCCATTTTCTTTCCCTCTGGAGCATTAGAGGCTGAGAGGAAATCTGATAGAAGTTTATAAAATTACAAAAGGTATGGATTGGGTAGACATTCAGAATATTTTTCCCAAGATTTAAAATGTCAATTTAAAAAAGAGAGGAGGAAAAGGTTTAAAGGAGATATGCAAGCACACAGGATGCCAGGAATAAGCAAATATGATTGTAGGTTGTAGGATATGCAGGAATGGAGGGGCATGTATCATGTGAATGCAGAAGAGGATTAGTTTAATTTGGCAGACATCATGAGCTGTAGAACCTTTTCCTGTGCTGAGCTGTTCTATGTTCTATATCAACCAGGCTCCTTTAGCGTAGCGGTTAGCACAATGCCTTTACAGCGCCAGTGATCAGATCCGGTCTGAGGTTTGAATCCCGCACAGGCTGTAAGGAGTTTGTCTGTTCTCCCCATTACTGAGCGTGTTTTCCCCAGGAGGGGGCTCCGGTATCCTCCCACTTTTCAAAATGTACTGGGGGTGTTAATTGGGTGGCACTGATTCGTGGGCCGAAATGGCCTTAAACTGTGCTGTATGTCTAAGTTTGCAGGTGAGGAAGCATCCATGGGTAGAAAAGGTCAGTCAATGTTTCGAGGTGAATTGAGATTTTGCGATTGTAGTTAAAAAAAAAACACAGAAATGTTTTTTTTTTACACAGCCGCTGCATTCTGGGAAATTATTCCCAAATTCCCGGAACGCAGTCTGTGTACAAATATTGGAATGGAAATGAGTGACTCATTCCCCGTCTGAAATTTTACCTGTGGCATTATTGCAGTCTAAACCAAACTGCAGGTGGTCCTCAACAATGGGCTAATGGGCAACGTTAACCCATGCCCAGCCTACGTGAGTACTGCACGTAAGGTACTTAGTCTAAACATGCAGCGATATCCATACACAGGTCGTTCTGTGTGAATGACCACTCTTGGAAGGTAAGTGTGAAAATTGACTACAGAAAAATAACATTATTTATATGTTAGAAATATAATTGTTTTGGTTTGGAACGCTTTAAGTTTCTGACTCACCGAACAGGTTTCGTGTTTCCTGGAGTTTATGCTTTTATTTCTGCCTTAAGAGTTAACCTGCTTTCTCCCTCAAAACTGGTTAATCCAGTATGCATAAACAAGATCGTGTAGTTTGGTGTGAAAACTACTACAGGAGAGGAATTTGGAATATGCATTTGGTTTGAGCTGTTGCAAGTGAGAATTCAGATTCAGATTTCAGATTTATTGTCAGAGAATATGCATGACGTCACATCCAACCCTTTTTCATGTGGGCGAGGCAGAATTACCCCTTACTGGTAGTGCAAAAAAACTGTACACATGTAAACAAATAAAGAAAAATACAGGGAGAAAAAACAATAAACAATGTAAGAGCCCTTAAATGAGTCCCTGATTAAGTTTATTGTTGAGGAGTCTGATGGTGGAGGGGTAGCAGCTTTTCCTGAACGAGTCTCGTGGCACCTATACCTCTTTCCTGATGGTAGCAGTAAGAACAGAGCGTGTGCTGAGTGGTGCGGATCCTCAGTGATGGCTGCTGCTCTCTGACGGCAGCGTTCCCTGTAGATGTTCTCGATGGGTGGCGACGGTTTTGCCGGTGATGTCCTGGGTTGTGTCCACTACCGTTTGCAGGGTTTTACACTCAGGAGTATTGATCCAGCCAGAGAGCATACCTTCCACCACACATCTGTGGAAATTTGCAATTCTTACCAAGCCACCGGAAACTCTTGAGGAAGTAGAGGTGCTGACATATTTTTTTTTCACGACGCCATTAAAGCATTGGGTCCATGAAAGATCTCCGAAAGAGTCCCTGTTCACTGAATAATCAATGAACCAAAGACACTGCCTAATTTTTCATGCACAAATATTTTTTTTCTATATATTAGTGTTGAAAGATGGTTCATAATTTGAATGTTTGTTCTATGACGCTGCCACAAAATACCAAATTTCCTGACTTGTTCATGACAATAAATTCTGATTCTGCCAAGAACTTAAAATTGTTCATGCAATTCATACAACCTCATTTGCCAATACAATAGCCACATGACTGTTTTGATTGTGACATCAATTTATTGAAAGGGCTTTTATATTTTTGACCAATGGTGTTGGCTGCTCTCCAGTATATATTGCTGAGGCAGTTTATTTAATTGTCAATTTATAGGCTATTTGGGTTGATCCCAAATAAAGTCAATCAAGTTCTAACTGAAGCAAAAAACTGCAGATGGTGGATATCTGAAAAAAAAACACACAATGCTGGAAATATTATTCATCAAGTCAGTCTGTAATTAGGAACAGAGTCAATGCTTCAGGTCTTTCATGAGAAAAGTTAAATCCAATTCTCTCCACTCTTCTGCCAAGTGCACTTGCCTGCAATAAATGTGAAGACGGCATTTTGTGTCAAGAAGACTGAAGGGATATGACTGCATAATTCCACCATCAGACAACTCCACAAACTGTGTGGTGACAGGGACTGAGAAATTGGAGTAGGCTGTGATGACCTCTCAGATAAGTAAATTCATGTACGGTTTGACCTTGACCACAACTTCACTTGCCTATTTGTTTCCCATAAACCTTTCTCCTTTGCAGATCAAAAATATACCTACACCCCTAATTTGTTTGCAACTGCATTCCTGATCTGCTGAGTTTAGGAAGTTTTTGTAGTGTCTTTGAATCTGGTCAATTTCCTATACTCATTCAGTAAACTGTTTAGGAATAACTTGTCATTGTAAGATGGACAAATAACATATACCCTTGTTCTCATCTAAATGAGAATAGAGACTCTGAAATATGATATACTGATACCAAATGAGCCATTAAATAAGGGTACTCATTGATTTTTCTTTCTCTCAAGTCTTAAAGTACAATTAATATCACTGAAAAAAAAATAATTTAAGATCTTCTGATACTCAAATTAGGAACTTTCTTGGTTGGTATGTCTTACCTGTTTGTGGGAGAGAGCATTCACCTGACCTCATCTAGGGTGGCACGGTTGACACAGCACTAGCGATCCAGGCCAGACTGGGGTTCTAATCTCACGCCGTCTATAAGGAATTTGCACTTTCTTCCTGTGACTACATGGGCTTTCTCTGGTGGCTCTGGTTTCCTCCAACCATTCAAAACATTCTGGGGTGCAAATCAGGTGGCACGGACTTGTGGGCTGAAAAGGCCCATTACCATGACGAATGTCTAAATTAAAAAAAAATTAAACACCAATCGTTTGAAACACCTGAATGCCCTTCTGAGAAGTCTCAAATTAAACCATGGGAGGAAAAGCTTCAAGTTCAGCACTCAGTCAATTCATGAAATATTTTAAATGACAAGAGAAAACGCTTTTCTATTTTAAGTCTTCTGTAACACCAATGAAATAGCTAATGCTCTTTTTTTAATGGGTCCTTAATGAAGAAATCTTCCTTTCTGTCAAAGCCTGAAGAACAAAGATCAGCTGCTATTGATTAATACTTCAGATGCACAGCACTCAGATTTATCATTTGGATTTCTCATCAATGTAGGTTTTGGAAATGACAACCTTTTAGTTCTGCATCAACTTTAGCATTTGTTCAGATCTTGGTGCTGCCCCATCTAGTTTCGTTTATTGCCGCTTGACAGCTGTGATCATTTTCCCATGCAATCTAGAAATATGTATAATGACCTTCGTTTATACTTTGAGCAATGCCTCGCATCACCACTCACTACAAACATTTTGCACACATACAGCTTATGCCACTCAAATGTAATCATAGTGTGAAATAGCTGTGACTGAATTATTGAAATCAATGGACTGAAGATCAGATGGGACGGTACCCAATTCCATAATGTCTATTTTATACACTTCTCTAACCACCAACGGAAAACTCATGCATGCACACAGGAACCAAGATGGCCATGCCCAGCCTACGGACCCCGGGTCGCTGACTAATAAGGTAAGTATGCACAATTTGGCTCTTATGTGCCCTGTATCCTTGTGATAGTTTGTCAAACACAATGTAAACCACGTAAATTTTATATTTCCTTTATTTTTTTAAACAAATTTTTGGTCGTGTATGCAGATGAATGTAAGTCGCTTAGGTCACTTGTCAGGGAGTATCTGTACTGTTATAATATTGTAATGTTAAATATTGTTAATAATAATGAAGCTCAGCATATAGTAAAGAATGTCTTATGAATGATGCAGGATGTTCTATTATCAGGATGCGCGTCTGTTAAATCTTCAATGGAAGCTGATTTCTAATTTCCTTAATAAGTAATCCAGTTGCAAAGGTTTCTTTTTTTTTCCAGATTAAGGCAAAAAAAAAGGTCAACGTATGTGATGAGAAAGAACAGTTATCTGGTCTTCCTTTTGCTGTTACAGCTTTGCAGTGGAGATTTATGAAGATGTTGCCATAAGTGGACAAATTGTAGCAAGATTGGTTAAGCTAGGGTCATTTTCTGTGGGTCAAAGAGAGTGAGTGGAGACCAATTTGAAATGCACAAAGTTGTGAGTGCTTAGACCGAGTAAGTAGGAATGATGTACCTCATTAGCAGAAACCAAGCAATTTAAGGTAATAGACACAAAGATGAAGAATATCTTTTTTATCAGAAGATCTGGAACTCATTGCCAAAAAAATGGTGGTAGCAGTAGACGTACAAAGTGCATTTGAACTGTCGATTGATATAAACCTGAAGAGCTGTGACCTATAGATCAACAGATCTGGTACTGGATGATTTATTTAAATTGGCAACAACTTTCTGACTGATAGGGAGAGGATAGGTCCTTGGGTTGAGAATTTTCTATGATGAGAAAGAAAAAAATATAACCTGAAAAATCCAGATTTAAGAATTAACGTGAGTTTCTTTCATAATGTATCTCCTCAGCTTTTCAGCTACTTATCTTGTAATCTCTCCGTGTACCTGGCTCCTGAAGCATTGGAAGGTTCACGCCAATAGATTTTCCCATCCTCAGTTTGAATGGTGATCCAGCAGGATGGGTGACAATAAAACCTGTCTGATTTCCTTTCCAATGTCATTATTGGAGAAAGAATCATGCACCTTCTAAAGAGCTGTTCACAAGATATAGGAACAGGAGTAGACCCATGGCTCATCATGTCCGCTCTGCCATTCTAGTCACCCCCACTCCCCAGCATTTTCCCCATAACCTTTGATGCCCTGACTCATTAAATCTGTGACTTAATTAACACCCATTGTCCTCGCTTCCACAACCACCTGTGGCAACAAGTTCCATAAAGGTGTTTTTTACGGAGGGCCTCCGTTTAGAGGCCGGCTCCATCCATGGAGATAAAGCTGAAATTACCTTTTTTACAGAGCAGCCTTAAAAGGCTACTCCTGCACTGCTTTTATGAAGAGTGGCACCTCGTAGCATCGTCCGGAGCTGATGGAGGCAGGATGACTGGTGCTGCAGTGCTGCCCACCAACATGACGTCACGCACAAACGCCGAGTGGGAAAGAGCCCCATAGCAGAAAATGGCGACCACAGAGCAAGTAGGAACATTGTTTGCTATGTTTGCAGCCAGTCTTAGTGTCCAGGCAGAAATTCTGCACACTGCAATTAGGGCTATTAACATTCTGATGTCCCGCAGATCTGAGGATCATATTCATGGGATCAGGAAACAATTCCTGCTGCGGTTCTGGAGAAGCAGGCAGGAGTTTGAGGCAGAAAGGCAAGCAGAGCTTAGGCAACGCAGACAGAGACTTATGCTACTTGTTAGTTAAATAGCTCTGGTATCAAGTAGGACCATGTGCAAGATTGACAGATTGCAGGGGGTTGAGTTTTGGAGTGCAATGTCCTCACCAAATTTGATGATGGTCAGTGGTGGACATACTTTCATATGTCACACAGTACCTTTGAGTTGTGCTGGACATCATCGAGGTCCAAACTGGCAGCGGACTTTGGAGCCTGGATTTCAATTCCCAGCTGCTTTGTGGTGGTATGTAACCCCATGTGAATATCGATTAATCAGTACTATCTTTGGTATAGGTCTCACCATTGAGTGCACAGTGGTGCTCCCTGATCTTTGCATCTCCCCAGTTCAAACTCATTTTCTCATACTGTTAATTCTAGGACTTTAGATAGGAACGTACCTGCAATGCGTTCCCGTCCATGCACCCAGTCAAGGTTTTAAAATTCGCAGTCCTGGGTCACGGGCTGACGGCGTCATCAAGACACCATCAGCCTGCCCCTGGCCAGCCGTTTGCAATAGCTGTATATTTATGAAGTGCATTGGAGTGCTCCACTCCACTGTTGAGACTACCCCTTGAACGGATCAGAGTTGGCGTCTTGGAGCTGCCCCTGGAACATTTATGTAGGTAGGGTCAGCGACGTGAAGGCAGAGAATCTCTGCCTTTACAGTCTCATTTTTTTACTCTATAAAAGGGCCAATAGACTCATGACCCCCTTGACTGAAGAAATTTTTTGCATCTCTGTTTTAAAATTGATTCCCATTTATCCTGAAGTTTTGCCCTCTTTCTCTAGAATCCCCTCCCATGGGAAGCATCCTTGCCACATCTACTCTATCCAGGCCACTCAGCATTCAAAATGGCTCCATGAGAGCCCCCTTGTCCTTCTGTACTCTGATGAGCCAAGTCCTAGAGCCGTAAATCGTTCCTTGTATGCTCATCCTTTCATTCTTGGTATCATTCCAACAAGCCTGCTCTGAACCCTCTTCAGCACTTCTTTCCTCGAATAAGGTGCCCAAAACTCTACACAGTTGCAATTCTACTCTAGCCTCTCCTCCAAGGAAGAAAATCCTTGCTGAAAATTGCAAATAAAAAGCCGGCACATCCGTCAGTTGCAAAGAAGTAAAGCATAGGCTATCCCAATGGCAGAAGGACATATAGACAGTCAATTTTAAGTAACGCAAATGAAGAAAGGAACAGATCAACACCTGTAGAAACTTGCACACCCATGGTCACGTTAGAAGAGCATATTCCCTGACTTCCTCTGTACTTTGAACAATACAGGGTGCAGCATTAGATGATCCTTCCTTTGGTTTAGACTGAAGCTTGTTTAAATAAGATGAGAGTGAACAAAATAAAAAGCAACCACAGCTCAGATTGCCTGGCAAGGTGAAGGCTAAACTATTGGACAGCAGCCACAGAAAGAAGCTGAAAGCAGCAAGTTTTTTTTTAAAGTTCAGAAAATGAATACCACCTTTAACTCATTTCGACAGAACACACTGCAGGAAATGTCATGAAGTGGCAATCTCATTAGCTGGCTTTATCCTGCTTTCTGAATGTAAACAATGTTCCAGCCAGGGAGGTAACCTTGAGCTTTTTATCACAGAGCAGGGCAAGCTCACTACAACAAGGCGCCTCTCATATCGACTTCGAGGCCATTCAGTGATACGAAAATCAGTTTTGCTTAGAGGCTTCTGCAAGTTATATCTCAAATTGAACTTGGTCTATTTAAAAGCCGCTGTGCTTAAAAGTACTCAACAAATTCACCCATTAAACTATGGGGCTATGTAATGAATTTGATCTGAATCACTACAGCGAAAAGCTTCAGCATTCCATAATTTTTAAAATTTTTCATATTCAATGTTCTGAAAATATCTTTGTTTCATTACCAGGGGTGTGACACAAGAATTTCAAGTCCCGTATTTCATAAAAAAGAATACATTTGTGATGCATGGTACATCATCAGCTACCAGCCATGTCATCTCTCCCAGAATGCATTGCTTGAAGAACAAATACCATCACCTGGTGATGTACAGTGTCAGTATTACAATCAGTATTTTTTTACAGTATTGTAATAGATGAATCATCTAGTTCCATCTCATCTTATTGAGATGGACATGTTTTGCAGATTTAGGAATTCATTTCAGTATGGAATAAAATCAAGTCAAGTTTATTGTCATCTGATTGCACGAGTACAGCCCGACAAAACAGCGTTCTCCATTCCTCAGAGCTTTGGTATGCAAGTACACAATCAGACATAACACATACAGAGAAACAATACAAGTCAAATATACAGTACAAATAAATAAATAAATATTGGTTTGTAAATTCGAGAGTCTTGGATAGTACATGTGAGCAGTTCCTTTAGTCGTTCAGCATTCTCTCTCCCTACAATGAAGAATCAATCTGTATGACAAATGAAACTGATATTATTGATAATATTAATTGACACCAGATATTTGTATTCTTTCTGACGGAGTTGTTTCACAGAGGCTGCCTGTTTGAAACCTTTCAGTTCCTCACAACACCACACTGCATGAAAATTGCCTCAGATAAAGGGACAAAATACACCCTCTGAACTCTGCGTTTTTGTGTGCCTCCTCATCTCCCATGGCACCTCAGTGCCTCTTGCCATGGTATCTAGAATTTAATTTGTCGGGCTGTACTCGTGCAATCAGATGACAATAAACTTGACTTGATTTTATTCCATACTGAAATGAATTCCTAAATCTGCAAAACATGTCCATCTCAATAAGATGAGATGGAACTAGATGATTCATCTATTACAATTCTTTCCATTTTGGTGAACTTGAGATAGTAATGGAATCTCCAACTTACCCAATCACACTGTCCA
Organism: Narcine bancroftii; assembly: GCF_036971445.1. Lineage (NCBI taxonomy): Eukaryota > Metazoa > Chordata > Chondrichthyes > Torpediniformes > Narcinidae > Narcine > Narcine bancroftii. The sequence continues at coordinate 54,644,628 of NC_091482.1, read as the reverse complement.
AATCACCCACCATTTGTTGAAACACTATAGGCCCATCTCACTGACAAAAGGCAAAGGAGGAAAAACCCAACACCCAACCCCAACCAACCAATTTTCCCCTGCAGCCGCTGCAACCGTGTCTGCCTGTCCCGCATCGGACTTGTCAGCCACAAACGAGCCTGCAGCTGACGTGGACTTTTACCCCCTCCATAAATCTTCATCCGCGAAGCCAAGCCAAAGAAGAAGAAGAAGAAGAAGAAGAATAGGCGCATCACTTATATTATTTCATTACTTAGTTATCTTACAATCCACTCTAGCTTGATATTCCTGCCCCAATCTCCATTCCTTCCCTCTAGCTCTCTAGTTTGTATTCTTCTGCACTAGTCTATTTGTTCCAAAGGGTCTATATTTTTTCCACCTTACCTTTTGAAACCTCAACTCATTTGACTCTTCAAGCCTCTGCCTTTAAAAACCTCCCCAAGATCTTAGAATTTGGACAAAAATTAAATTTACTCTTAATTTCTCCAAGGCTGATTTGTTCTTTGCTCAAAATTACTATGTCTTCATACTGAGTTATTTCAATTGTAGCTATAAAACAACACAAAGCTCTATTGTGAGAAGTTAAATCAACCAAAATCTTAGAACCATTGTAGAAAAAGAAACATCTCCTCACACCAGTCCCAAACAAACTGATCTGGGACACTGTCCCACAATTCCAAAATTTTCAGCCAGACCAATAGCTCCTAATGATCTGTTGATCTCTCACCATCTATAGTGTCTCAATGAAAAAAAACTTAGTGTTATCAGCCCCAATCAGTACAATCTCTCCACATAGCTCAACCTCTTCATTCCAAGAATCAATCTGTTGAATCTATGCAGCCTTAACACTCGAGCAAATAAATACTTTAGCTACAGAGATCAAAGGATGTGCATAAAAACCGAAATGTAATTCTATCCTCTAACCTTCTTCCGAAGCATATCGGTTCAATTTGCACAATTGGTATTTGCCTCAACTCAGAGAACACATAATCTGGTGAGAAGTAATACAAGCATTTGATAATGTAGTGGTTAAATTACTGGATTAGCACTCAGAGCTGTGGACAGTGATTCAGAGACAAAAGGTCAAACCCTACCTTGGTAATCGTTAAAACATTTGGAATTTTTTTTTAAACTGTCAAATTTCAAAATTGTTAGAAAGTGGGTTCACTAAACTCTTAAAGTGAAAGCATCTGTTGTTCCTATTCATTGTAGCCTTGATACATTTCCAAACCTTTCAATGCGACTGAGACAAAGAAGAGTAGAGTATGGGAATGGAATCACCCATTCAGTCCATTCCAACTTGTCATGCACCAATTTACACCACTCCTAATTATTCTCCTTACATCACCATCAACTCTACTCAGGCTCTACCTGCACCTATTTAGAGTGACGAAACTCATAACATTTTAGAAAGAGGAATCTGAAGAAAATCCACATGGTCAGAGAGTTAATACGCAAACTCCATTATCCTAGGGCAGGAATGAACTTGAGTCACTGTGGTGCTAATGGGGTTGACTCATAGCAGCCTCCTCAATTCAGGGGCAATTAGAGAAGAAAATAAATCGCAGTACTGCCAGAAAGACTCCCTGGATCCATAGTAGAGCTGAACAAGGAGAGCGGAAGTTGAAAAAGCTCCTTATGTAGTTTTGCATATGATTCAGATGTACGTAACTTACCGCCAAATGAGACATTTCTTGGAACTTGCTCATACCATGCACTTGGATACTATAAAATACTTTCACTAAAATGAGGGTAATTTAAATCTCTACCGAGAGTAAATAATGATCATAACTTTGATGGATTTAAATCTTTGGCTCGTGAACAAATGTCACATCCATAGCTTTCTTGATCAACCCAGATGCCAAATAGTACTAATAATTTAATATATTGTCAGGGATTACAATGCTTGGATAATTTGTTTATCCATCCTACTTTGTAGGCTTCCTGTGACATTTAAAAAATGTGAGAGAGAGGAAGAAGATGCCAAAATGAACAAAAACCATGTTTATTGACTGTTGGATCCTACGATTCTCCATGCGTTTGGGGTGAGAGGAACTAAATCTGGGATGAAATATAATCAACACCACTCATGGACCTGACTGATATATAATGGACAATTGTACATTCTTTTTGTTTTAAATTTCATTTGGTGGCATATCCCTCAATAGATTTGCCGAACAAAATTCTATCTATCCTCATGAAGACATTGACCAATAGCAATCAAGAAGATTTTACACTAAATTAAGGTCAGATAGAAGCAAATGCAAACAATAATTGAGTTCCAACAAAGGTTCACTGACTTAAAACTTTAACTCTGTTTCTCTTTCCACTAATGCTCTCTGTTGAATGTTTCTAGCTTTGCCCCTTGTTCAGAGTTAACATTTCATTCCTGTTATTCAGAGATCCCAATGTTTCATGAGAAGTCCTGACCCTCCCTCCAAACTGTGATTGATAGTTTTTTTGTTGGAGAAGAATATTAATGAATGTGGCACCATGACAGCTAAATAGAATTAGATGAGGCTTTAGCTGCGTTCTATTTACTAGCGAGAAAGGTGGAAAGATTGTCCCTTTATCTAAAGTTCCCTGCTAGATTTCTGCCTGTGTGGACACAGGAGGAGGCGATGATTGAATATGTCTCATCACCAGTTGGCTTATAACCAATTGGGCAAGCTACGAGAGAATTAAAGGGATGCAAGAGAATATTAGGGGAAACCGTTGTGAAACAGTTTGAAAAAAAAGTCTGTGTTTGTGTGTGTGTGTTTGTGTGTGTGTGTGTGTGTACACACATTCGCACTATTTTTAGGCAAAGAGCAAGAGAAGATCTTTATTTTGTTTTTAATGTCTTTTTATTTCCCTGACACAGCATGGTAACAGGACTTATGGCCAACAAGCCTGCCAACCCAATTAACCTACAAACACCACATGTTTCTGAAGGGTGGGAGCAAACCGAACCTCCCAGAGGAAACCCAGGCAGACACCAGGACAACCTACAAACACCTCACAGAATATGCCGGATTGATAGTGTAACAGCGCTGTCCAACAATGTTTGTATGGCATTAGTTCAGCCACCTTCTCCAATCCACATAGGAAATTGTGTTGGATGTGTAAAAGATGATCTCTCGGCTACCCACCAGCAATATACCTTTCTCACTTCCACCCTTCTTATTGAGAGTTCATACCAGTGATTCAAAGTTAAAAAATGCAGCAATCATGATAAAAATGCCCTGAACTGCAAAATAAGCTTTACTCTAAAAAATAAGAAACCAGATTACTGTAACATGAAACATTTTCAATTGTTATGACAACATGTGTGTCGGAAAGTCATTGAGCAATATCGACTAAAAAAAAACATGGTTAGGAAAAAAAAACAAGGACAATTTTTAAAATGTGTGTAGAATATGTAAGTTTTATGTACTTCATTAGTGAGGAAATTATATTTCAATTTTTAGTTAACAAGCCCCACTTGATTGAACTAACCAAATTCTTTCACCTCCGTTATAGCAAACACATTTATTACAAATGTTCACTGTGATTTTTTCAGTGAAGGCAGGTGAATATAACAGTGAAAATGGGAAAATAAATAGAATTTTAGATGAAACACATTTAATTGTTGCCTACAACTTTCTCTAATGACACAAGGTCAAAATAACCCAAACACCAAAAGGGCACAACAACTTTTTGTGAAATTCTTTTTTCCCCAAACTAAATGCAAACAAGCAATTGACTTTTAACCTTTGCATGTTAGGCAACTGGTGCAAAACTGTTAAATATTTGTCAGCAGGTGAGCTCATCAAATCTAATTACGAGGTACAGAGTACTTAGTGATGTTTATGACAGCCTGTTCCTGCCATCAGTGACAATAAATAAATTACAATGGAAACAGAGAAAAATCTTGTCCTTCTAAAATCAAATGTGCATTGGATTAACCAAAGTTGCAAGTGGTGAATTTTCAATCCATTTTTAACTTGGACACAAGTGCCAAACTTCTTGACTTTGTATGACTGTTCACCATGCTGTACAGGTACTCACCAGCTTGCGTCCTATGCCCATCCGTACATAGGAATGAGAATTTATTTTAAAACATTGATAAAAATATAAAATTTACGGTGTTATAATGTTATTTTGGACCAACTAGAACAGGGATACAAGGCATGTCAGAGCCAAAATGTGCATACTTACCTTGTCGGTCAATGTCCTGGGTAGCGTAGGCTGGACATGGCCATCTTGCTTGCTGTGTGCAAGCGCAAGTGTTCGGTTGGGGCAGTTCGCATATTGGCTCATGCACGAGAGTTAAGGCCACAAATTCAATATTGTTAGGGCGCTTAACTCTCACGCATGTGCCAGCTGATCTCCAATATGCGAACCCACCATGAAAGTGCCAACTGAAGACTCGCAGATGCGCACAGGAATCAAGATAGCCATGCCCAGACTATAGACCCTGGGACGTGGACATACAAGGTATGTATGAACATTTTGGCAATTACATGCCCTGTATCCCTGTTATATTTTTCAAATACAACATAACCTGCGTAAATTTTGTATATTTTCTTTATTTTTTTTAACTAATGTACGCAAGTCTGACATACGTCCATTCCAAGATACGACAGATCCTTCAGTTCGAATTACAGTCGTAAGTTGGGGAGTACCTGTAATTGGAATTGTAACAGATCATTATCCCGAAAACATGTTTCCCACAGGTAAACACTGCATTTTAATTGTCCGTGGCGAGGAATCAGAAGGCAGTAGACTTGTATTTGGTTTAGGTTTTCAATGTTTTGGCTTGGCAGTATGTTGAAAGTGGCAATTATCTTGCTCCTTAACCAATCAGAAAAAAAGAGTGTGAACCAGTGGAGCAATTACTGTGAAAGAACTACCGTGCATTAAATCAGGCATAGAAAGGAGATTTGAAGAGAAGGAATGTATCTGTGGATTTAAAGAGAGCGAATTTGCAAATAAATTGTGAATTTTACATTTAAATTTCTAAAAGGAATGGAATGAATTGATCAAATGGGTCAATCATTCTATAAATTTGATAAAATTTGCACTAATTTGTTCTTTACAAAAATGTAATTTATAGCAATTTTGCACTTGTAATGTTGTAAAAACAAATTTTGTGACACATTGTGACATCATAAATTCTGATTCTGAGTCTTGACATTTCATTGTCAATGCAAAAGCATTTGATTGTCAGTAACTAAAACTTATCACGTCGTCGGAAAGTACTTGGATTGAAATAGAGAGTTGGCTTTCTGTGAAGAGTTTAATTCACATCTATTGAATAAGAACAGCAACTTCACAGTGTTCAATGCACTGCGGCAGTGAGAAAGCAGCAGGATCCTATTTCATGAAGGAAATGGTGGAGCACAGCAGTCTGGACAGTAACATTTGAATTTCAGTGATTTGTGTGAAGTTGATGGAGCATTTACACATAAACAACAGCAATTGTCTATTTTGTTGCTATTTTGGCAGCACATTTGGTGCTATTCCCTCCACGTCTAATGTTTCCCCCATCCTACATCAAGTTGCCTGAAAATATGCACAGGATGTTTGGCCAAACCAGTGCCCCATATTATACTAGAATCAACCCCAGCAGATTTGTACGCATGTGGTGGTCATGAACATCTCAGCCAGTGGGTAGGATGGCAGTCATTAAGAATGGCAGCTATAAAAGAATTAAATTTGGCAACCTTTCAAGAATAAAGGCCCAAGTGATGCCAAAGTACTTTACATTCTATAATGAACATTACTGTAGTATGTTCATGGTTAAAACTGTCAAATTCCTCAGATGAGAGCAATGGCCTTGTAACATACCTCCAGCTATGTTTAGTGAAACATGGAATTCTGCAGATGCTGTGATTGCAGTAAAAACACAACGAAATGCTGGAAGAACTCAGCCAGCCTCACAGTGGCCATAGGAGGTAAAGATATTCTTTGATGAAGTGCTCAGGCCTGAAACATTGATTATACATTAGAAATCCTAAAATCCAACTGTTTGGGAATGGGTTTTTGGAATTTTAGGAAGTATTTTTAAAATTCAGATTTAAGAAGGAATAAAGAAGGTAAATTTTGATCATTTATTCAATCGCAAATACAGCATGCTTCATTTATCAAAATTAGCATATTTAAATAAAAAGTCAACAAAAATTTAAAGTAATGTTTATTTCATTGCAAAAAAAACCATGTAATGCTTGAAATTATGTTTAAAAAACATGAACATTGTAAAAGATTATGTGTATTAAGCATGGTCACTTCCTGGCGCTTGCTTCTAGGGGGTCATGGTTGGCGTAAAGGTTAGTGCAACATCTTTACAGTGCCAGCGAGCAGGACTGGACCTGGATTTTAAATCCCACGCTGTCTTTAAGGAGTCTGTACGTTTTCCCCGTATCTGCGTGGATTTTCCCTAGGGGCTCCGGTTTCCTCCCATCCTTCAAAAACATCCTGGGGTGTAAGTTAAGGGGTGTAATTTGAGAGGCACGGACTCATAGGGCCAAATTGGCCTGTTACAGTGCTGTATGTCTAATTTACTTAATTTTAAAAAATTGTGTATCTCTGGTGTTTACGCATGCACTCACGCACACACACAAAAACCCGCTAAATTTTAAAAGTTTGAGAGTTTTCAAAATGTCCGGATTTTCAGGTGGTCTGAATTTCTGGCACCTGAATTTTTGGACTTTTACTCTACATCTTTACCTCTTTTATTTACCTCAAAATATGATGATTTCTTCCAGCTTTTTTTCTTGTGTTTTCCAGCTATCTGTAGTTCTAGAGTTAAATCAGACTGTGCAATTGGCAAACTAATTCAGATCCACAACTTCCAATAATGACATTAGCTTTGTTAACCTTCCTAGAACATAGATCATAGAACATTAAACATTACAGCACATTATGGCTCCTTCACCCCTCGATGTTCTGCTGACCTATATCTTTCTACCCAAAATATGTTCTTCCTACCATATAAACCTCTATTTTTCTTTCATTTATGTGCCTGTCTAAGAGGCTCTTAAATGCCCCTCATGTTACCATGCAGACACCTACAACTCTTTGTGTTAAAATAAATTTACCCCTGATGTCTCACCTAACAGGGTCAGTGCCAGAACGCATGTTCGAGGGGACATTAGCGATTTTGAGGGGGGCTTGTTTAGTGGGGGAGAGAGGGGCTAGCAGGGAACTATCAATTGGAGGAGGTATGCTGGAAGGGATCTGTTGATGGGGGAGGGGGTTGATGGCAGGGAGCTATCGACGGTGTGGGGGGTGCTGCTGGTAGGGACTTATTTGTCAATAATTCCATCCACTCCTCCGACATGGGGCATGAGGACACTCTTCTTATTGCTTCAAGCATCACTAGATGCTATTGATGCTTGATACATGCTCCTGACATGGCCGGGGATGGGAGGAGAGTTGCTAGCATGCATCAACCTAGTCGCTACTGACGCGGGAGTGAGTGGGGAAAGCCTGACAGCCTGGGTTGGCCGCGACCATATGGGGGGGGCACAGAAACTCATTTGAGGGGGTGGACAGCAACTCGTTTTGGTGAGCAATGCCACGGATATCATCCCCCCAACTTGGCGCCGACCCTGTCACCTAAACCTTCCTCCCTTCACTTTGTAGAGATGTCCCCTAGTATTTGCTATTCTTGCCATGGGAAAAAGATGCTGCCTATCCACCTTATCTATGCCTCTCAGAATCTTGTAGACCTCTTTAACATCTCCTCTCATTCTTCGCTCCAAAGAGAAAAGTCTTCCCTCAGAAGACATGCTCTCAAATCCAGGCAACATCCTGGTAAATCTCCTCTGCACCCTCTTCATAGCTTCCACATCCTTCCTATAATGAGGTAACCAGAAATGAACAGAATACTTTAAGTGTGGTCTCAGCAGAGATTTGTAACATTAATATCACCTCGGATCAAAGATATGAATTGAATTGTCATTTACTCCTTATGCATCTTAGCTGTTCTAAAAGTTGTCAGTTAACAGTTCTCTCAAATAAATGTAAAATGCAGCATTTAAAAATAAGAATCCAAGAAATAACCTCAAAATGGTTTCAGGTGAATGTTAGGATACTTTCAGAAGAATTTGTAACAAAAGTCCCCATTAGTTTCTGCAGGTGGATATTACCTATCTTGTGTCAACCCTGGCCCAATTGGAAGTCCTCATGCCCCGTGCCAGGTGCTGAAAAAAAGCTCACACACTGTAAATGTTGGAGGAACTCAGCCAGTCTCGCAGCGTTCATAGGAGGTAACGATATACCACTGGCGTTTTGGGCTTGAATCCTTCTTCAAGGTAGGCAAGCATGTTAATTAATGCAAGGAATGGGAGTGCATGGCTGTAGAGCTTGTGAGCAGCTTGGAGTACAGATGGGAAGCAGTGAGAGAGACTCTCACAGAACTCCCTTCAATGAGAGGAGGAGAACGTCTTCAGGGTAGGCATCCCTTGAAGAGATTTTGCAGTGGAGCAACTAAATGGAGTGAAACACGAAAGTCTGCCGATATTGAGATTGGAGGAAAAACACAGAAATGCTGGGGGAACTCAACAGGTCTTGCAGTGTCCGGCGATTCAGGCTTGAGACTTTTTTTATATATATATCTATACTGTACCTGCTAATGAAGAATAACATTGAGCAGCTGCAGTTTTTGTTTTCAGAATGAAGCCAATCCCAGGGCCTTACTTGATACCTGCACAATGTGAGACGAAATCTGATGCACAGAATCTTTCACTCCCAATTAATACTTTACCCACACATTATACCTGGTACTTCAATGAGGGTATATATCTGAAAATGCTTACCCTGCATTTTATAAAGGGGTTCTGTCGATCTCCCAACGAAAAAAAAATGTTATTTTCAAGTGCAATGAAAAGCTCAATCAGAGCCAATAAATTCTACATCTCATTGTTTTTGACATCATCTGAATCTTGGCTTATTGAGATGGCCATATACTCATTATTGACTATGTATAACATTGATTTTACTTTTTGATTGAGCCTCTTGTTAGTTCTTGCGCTTGATTAGAAGTTTTTTTGATAGAAAGTAGACCTTGTTTTAATGCCTATCCTCCATAATGACCTTGAATTCACATTTGATAACATCAAAGTTTAGGATAGATTCAGATTGTAAATCTGAACAGCAAGAAGTATGAAATAGGTAACCAAATATATTGATGAGGTCCGTGAAGTTGATGTTGTCTCAATTAAAGATTTCAGCAGGCCCAATGAAAGGCAAGACCCAAGAGATCCAAGGTAAGTTGGCCAATTTAATCCAAAATTGGCTTGGTAATAATCGGCACTGGGTGGTGGTGGAGGGATGCTTTGGTGTCTGGAAACTAGTGACCAGTAGTGGAGCACAGGCCTGTTGCTGTGACACTTCTTTTAAAAAAAAACTATTTAAAACTTTTAAAAACAATGTAAAATCAATAGCAACAACAAAAAAACGGTTTTTATACAATATAGTAAGCCCCCCTCTCAACCAGCCCCCTCAAGGGGAGCCATAAAAGAAAACTTAAAACATATACAATATTTTAAGATATTCTAAATAAGACGACCACATTTTAACAAAAAATGAGTAATTATCATATAAATTATGTTATTTTCTCCACATAAATACAAGATCTCAATTAATTATGCCAACGAGCTACATTAATCTCTACATTGTCTTTCCAAGTAATTGCTACACAATTTCGTGCCACAGATAACACCAAATGTACAAATGCTATTTGAAATTTATCCAACCCCAAACCAGTCAAAGAAACCATATAACCCAGCAAAAAAAAATCTCCGGATCTCATGGTAATTTAATTTTAAATAATTTCTCCAAAACCAACCTCACTTTTTCCCAAAATGGTTGTACCTTATCACAGGACCAAACGACATGCAAAAAAGTTCCAGTACTTAACCCACATCTAAATGTTATTTAGTAATTCAGATCTTTGCTGTGACATTTTCTGATTGTTATTTACACCAGCCATTTTCAACAGAAGCCTTTGGGGCCACAGCACGTTAAAGAGGTCCATGGACTGTCATCATAATTTTTTTAAAAATGATTTGTTATGTAGTCAGCAGGAGAGAAGTACGGAAGAAACCAACTCAACTTGACTGCTTCTCAGGGAAGGGGGTCCATAAATACTCAGCAGAGACCTAAGGGGACCAGAGCCCTTGAGAATGGTTGGTTTACATGAATGAGTTGGATGAGAACCATGATTAGCAGTTTGCAAATCACATGAAAAATGTGTGGTGTTTCTAATCGTGAGGAGGGACAGAGTGAAGCAAGTGCTGGGAAATGACATGAGCATAGATATATATTTAAGCTTAGGTGTGCTGAGTCAAAGGACCAATTCTTGCGTTGTATGACTCCACAACACTATAATCCATAATTTGCAGGGTTCACACATTAACAGCAAGAGTTCAGATTTTATGAATTCTGTTTGCAGATTATTTGTTCTGACTGGAGAATAAAAGATGGAGGAAATGGTTGCAAAGCTCCTGCGTAATTATTGCAGATTGCCATTCCCTTGGGTTTCACTGAAGAGCAAAGACAGACATTTATGTTCATTTTTTAAAGATAAGGTAAAAGAAAATCTATATTACCATCAAAGAGAAGCAGGACGAATATCCTCATCTTTACAAAGTATTTTTTGAAAATGGGGCCCTTTTTCACCTCTGGTCTTTACTTCATGCTTTCAAAATGCAAAAAAAAACAGCCTGTCATAAAGTCCAGATGATGTGGCAGTATTTTACATCATAGCTTATAATCTTGACATCTTTGCAAGAGTTTTATTAAATATGGCTGTCAATAAAATAACAATATTTTAAAAAATTCTTTTCTAAGTGTCTAAATGGTGATATTGATTAAGTATTGCAAATAAGATTACCACACTGCTCTGCGACATGAGGGGACAGTAATTCTTTCCCATTGCAGTTTTACTGCAAGCCTGACCAAAGCAACATGATGTTATTTATCAGTGGTTTTAAATATAAGAATAGAATCCCCGCCATTTCCATGAATTTTTATTTCACATGTCGCTGGAATGTTACATTTTTAACTTTGTTGCATGTAATATTTCTGGTTACTTGCTGAATACAATAAAGTGTGTGTCAGATAACTGCATTGATCATTGTTACAGCACTTCCCAAAATACAAGTGAAATCTCTTAAATCAATGGTTTTAAATGTTAATCATTTGACAGCTCAATTGTTAAGACTCATTGTTTTATCCAATTCATTTAATTATTTAATCCCAAATCTCAGAGAAGGTGGATTTGAAACCAGAGTTGTGTTGGTTTTGAAGATTTTGGGACTTAATGAGGTTGTGAAAGATGCTATATAAATGTAATTTATTCTTCAGAGAATTAAAAGTATAAAGGATGGAAAGAGTGTGTGTGCGTGAGAGAGAGAGAAAAATCAAACACCATTGAATTAATACTACACTTCCCCTCCCCATTTTTAATTTTCCCCCTATTTCCATCAACTCCCCACCCCACCCCCAAATTCTAGTACTCACCTGCACACTAGGGGCAAGTTGTTGTGACTAATTTGCCCACCAACTTGCACATCTTTGGGATGTAGCAACAATCCAAACAACTTGGAGAAAACCCAGATGGTCACCGAGAGAACGTGCAAACCCTACACAGCAGCAGGATCCAAGGTCAGGATCGAAACTGGATCACTGGTGCAGCAAGAACAAGGCTTTACTTGATGAGTAAAGCCTATTATACCATTGAGAGGACATCACTCAAGAGGAGCGATCAACTTGTGGCCTGTGTAGACTGCAAGCAAGCTGAAATCAGAAACAATATCATCATTTGCTTAAAGTTTTACCAACTTATTAAAATCAATTAGTCTCCGAGCATGAATATGACCAACAATTGGTATTCATCAGATTGATAGATATGAGTGGCATTCGCAAAATGTAACTTCTACTTGGTTAACATTTATTGCAATTGCAGACGTCATGAGCAGTGGGAAAAAAAAATTAAAATATTTTTCCAAGGAAGCTTTTGGAGATTTTTAATTTGTTTTTAACACTTTAAAAGTGTTAAAAGTCCCATTTTTATACATGCTATTCTCTTTAAATATATTCTTGGTGAATGTATTTTCATAAATAATGTTCCATAAATAATTCATATTAAATGCAATATTGCACACATCAGAAAGGACTGGATTATAACGATCTCCAATTCCTGAACTTTTATGGTATGTTTGTAAAAGTTCCAAAAGAGTTCTGCAAGGGAGTTGACAGAGCTATTCATTGGACAGAACATGAGAACTTGGGGAAGGTCATACAACTTTTATTTTTAATGCTGGCTTCTCAGGATGACTTATTGCAGAGTTTTTTTTTCTCTCCATAAAATATGAACAAAGCATGTTGGGATCAGGCTGTTCAAGCAGTTCAAAGTTTAATAAGAAACATTTTTTGGCTGGAGTTTAACGTCCCAGCACATGTTGCCCTTTGCTGCCAAACAGTTCCTTAATTAAGAACAACACTAAATCTTAGCTGACTGTGACCTCTGCATCTTTTCAATGCAATTTTGATCAGATTTACATTAACTTGCATTTATCTTTTTGAGTGTGTTCATGCATCCCTTTTCCTGTCCCCGCTTCACATTTCCTTTCTTTTTTCCTAATCTATTTATCGCCTGTTTTCTTTGGCTGTCTGCAACTTTCCATTTTTCCCTTTTTTTTGTGTTTCTTTGTTTTCTCATCAGTCATGGCTGCCATCCCACTAGTCCTCCTCTCGGCCAATGTTTCCCATTCTTGATGAAGCTGTAGTGCTCGGCCTCCCCTGAATTTATATCCAGCTGTTTCCTCTTTTACAGTAAGCCAGTATTCACTTTCTTTAAAAGGCCTGTTTTCACATTGCAGATTATGTCCACAGCAATCAATAATTTTCTGGTAAATTGTGAGGCGCAATTCCAGCTGTGGTTTATCAAATGAGCTTTAGCATTCTTAGTAAATAACATGAACATATTCTGTTTATTTTGATTTGCTGTAAAATAAGTCATTTTGGGTTTTTTTTTTTGTCTCCATTCTTCCATAAAATGTTTCCCTTTGCCAAATTTGTATGAGTGAATCATTCTGCTACCTCCTTGTATCTCCATGACTCGTCCATATAAGCTTGCCAATTCCAGGTCTTGCAATGCCAACTTAAGTCACTGCGTTACAGACGCAGAATGTGCAAGTAGGTCCCAATACACATTTAATCATTAATGTGCCTTTGACATCATGGAATTTACTCAGCAAGCTCCAGTCATTTTAAGGTCACTTTGCTGTTTAGCGATGGTTTTGTCACGATGAAAACTTTTTGTCTTACTCTGATTGTTCCAGTTTCCGACATATTCCCTTTATTCAGGAAGAATAGTCAGTCCACTATAAAACATCGGAGTAAAATTCTTGATGAAGGGCTGAGGCTGGGAATGATAATTGCCTTTTACTTTACACGGATGCCTGTGTGACCTGCTGCATTCCTCCAGGACATTTTGTGACTGAAGTAAAACATCCTCCTTGCTCTTGGCAAAGTACCATAAAATTCTGAACTATAAAATTTGATTTCCCCAGAACTTTAAAATGAGTTTACAGAATTCCAGTGCGTAGTTGTGGACTGAATGACTCTTGTAGAATTTCTGAGCTGAGGATACATGCCAAAAGATTACTGTAAGATTTTTACCCTTATAGAGGGCCCTACCAATTCCACTTATAATGCTGCCTTTATTTTATCATCAGGTCCTCCATTAGCATTGTCTGCTTTCACAAAAGTTTACTTTTGGTTCAGCCTGTTTCTTAAGTTACGAAGCATGCAGTTAACCATTTCAATTTTTCCGTGCCAAACTGAAAGCAAACTGCGAACATTTGGGTCCATTTTCATTTATTCACTGGATCACATAGTGAAGGCTCCATCTTGAACTTGACACCTTGCAGTTAAGGAGATCCAAAGATGGTTTATCACAGTAATAAGTTACTGGATTTTAATTGAGCAATGATAAACAAATGACAAAATAGACTTGGGTTCAGAATAGAGTTTTGCCTCATTCCCCCACATGTACTGCTATAAATGTCAAGGAACAGGAAGGCTGATGTTATTGAAGCCCATGAAATGTATCTACAATAGCACTGAAGAGGGAAGTCAGCATTGATTGGAAAAAATTCACTTCAAGGTGTAATCATTAGGATGTATTCGACTTCAGGAACTGAAAGAACGGGAAAAGCCATTTGGTGTTGGCTCAGTTCCCCAGGGTTCCTCCCCCTAGTTCCTGCTCCTTTGAGTGTTGTTGGAAGGTAATCATTGTTCCTCCTTGTCCCTGTCACAGTGCTCTAATTTCTCACTAAAAAAAAACAAACACACGAGATTTTTGACATTCTGAGGAAATTAAACCTTAAAATCACAGCAAAATCTCCGGGTCCCCAGAAACACTTTGTCAACTCAGGGTTTTATGAAGGTCTGTGCAATAACCATTGAATCTAGAGAGCAATCTTCTGAGGCTTGGGAAGAAATAATTATCAAGGAAATTAAGATGGCACAGCTGCTGCCCTGTGCCAAACCTCACATTGTTTCAAGTAGCGGCAAGGGGTATGAACCAAAAATGTTTTCATTACTATTCAGAAAGAAATGTAGCGACTAATAAACAAGTTCATGACAAATCACATTAGGTTATAACACAACTGCAATAGCTTTATAAATAAACATATAACTCACATTTTCTATCCAGAAGAGAGGATTCCTTTTTTAAAAAATTTGGTTTGTGTTTACCATTGAATTAAACAAATATAAGCATTTTAATTGATATATGTGCTATAAAGCTGGAAACTTATTGTTGGTGCATGGGTTTAATGTTCTAAACTACTGCTCAGCGACAGTATGGGTACAGATCATGTACCGAAACATCACTGGCGCTGACACCAGGAAATTACACTCAAATTACATCATAAATGGGAATTAGTGCCTGACACCCCTGTCTCCGGGCTGGGAGAGGAATAAGAGATTGCTACATTGAATATCAATCAAACAAACAAACAACTTGCAAAACAATAATTGACCTAAATCGATCTCCTTCAATTTTGTAGCAAGACTGAATGAATGAAGAAATAAAATGTAGATTCGGGTGTTCTCTGATGTAACCATATAACCATATAACTATATAACAATCTCTTGGTGCCTGCCACATTGACCACCGCCAGTGGGCTGATATCGCCTCCAACTGTGCATCTTGGCGCCTCACAGTCCGGCGGGCAGCAACCTCCTTGGAAGAAGACCGCAGAGCCCACCTCACTGACAAAAGACAAAGGAGGAAAAACCCAACACCCCACCCCAACCCACCAATTTTCCCTTGCAAACGTGTCTGCCTGTCCCGCATCGGACTTGTCAGCCACAAACAAGCCTGCAGCAGACGTGGACATCACCCCTCCATAAACCTTCGTCCGCGAAGCCAAGCGAAAGAAGAAAGAATATAACAATTACAGATCTGGACAGATTAAGCTGTTAGACTGAGGACAACCGATGAATATCAATCTGGATAAATTTAAGGTATTGCCCATTGGTTATAAACAAAAACCCCACAAACATCAATCAATGAACAGAAATTATTTTCTTGCAGGCTGATGGATTAAGCAATTAGTCTAAAGAGACACCATATTTAGTTTTATCCAATGTTTTACCATACAGATAAAGTCAATTAGGCCATCAGATTGGCTAGGTCTAATTTTGAAGCTGGAATGGGGATGTAGAACAGGAGTTTGTGGAAGTTTGGTATGACATCGGGAACCTTGTGAAATTTCCACAGATGCATGTTGGAAGATATGCTGACCGGTTGCATCACGGTCAGGTATGGGAGCACCAATACCCCTGAGCAAAAAGCTCTGAAGAAGTTTGTGGATACAGCCCAGGACATCAGAGGCATAAAGTTCTCCACCATCTACAGGGAACACTGCCATCAGAGAGCAGCAGTAATCATCAGGAATCAACAGGGAACCATCTACAGGGAACACGGCCATCAGAGAGCAGCAGTAATCATCAGGAATCAACACCACCCAGCTCAGTCTCTGTTCTCATTATTATCATCAGGAAAGAGGTATAGGTGCCAAAAAACTCGCACCACCAGGTTCGGGAACAGCTGCTCCACCTCTACCAACTGATTCCTTGACAAAAAAAAAACTCATTTAGGGACTCATTTAAGGACTCTTGCACTTCATTAATTTTTATTTCCTCTCTGCATTGCAAAGTCAGTTTGTTTACATGTTTACATTGAGTACAGTTTTTTTTTGCGCTACCAATAAGTGGTAATTCTGCTTTGCCCACAGGGGGGAAAAAAATCCCAGGGTTGTATGCGATGTCATGTATGGACTCTGACAAAAAAAAAATCTGAGAACTGGAAAAGATGAACAGCACTGAGATGCATCAGGGGAAAAAAAAACAATTCCTTGAAAAGTCTTACATTAGCGAGAGCAGAATAAAATAAAATGGTTTACGTATGAATACAATATAGAAACATTGTATTGACAAGCACTTTGAACCTGCTAAGACATTGAATTGGCTCATGATCTCTCTGAACATAACACCAATAATTTTTCACAGTTTCATTTGATCCAATGCCCAAACTGAGTACCATTAAATGAGAGAGTTCTATGTTTCTATTGGCCTTTTGTACAAAATTCAGATTCTTGGACTGTATGGTTTTTTTTTATTGAATTTCATTCATATTCCAAAAATTGCTGACAGATGCCATTGCCTCCTCTAGATATCAAATATCTCCCTATTCAGAATAGCTCATTCTTCGACTGTAACCTTGTTCTGTTGAATGTATTTGGGGTTTTTATTTTTGGCTTAGGAGGAGTTGGATTTAGTTCATAAGGTAGTCTTTTGGAGTAATTGTGAACTGTAACATTTTTTCATTTAAAGCCATTATAAGCTGGAGAATTTTTATGCATCTTGATTCATTACACATCTCGAATTAAGGCAATTTGATCAGAGTTCCTGGTTAAGTGCCAATTTAGGTGATTGAGATGTGTGGAAACAAGTCACAATTAGCTACTTTTCTGCTCTTAATGTTATTAAATTCATGTTTCACAACTTGCATACAAAAAAAAATTACCTGCCAGCTGCTTTGGCTTGTTGGTATTAGCATATCAAAATAGTATCACACAAGAGAGAAAATGTCCGAAAAACTTTAATACTTCTATTAAACTAAACAGGAGCGAGGTCAAAGTGTACAGTGAAATAAATACTTGTCTTTACAAAATAGAAGAACAATCAGTATGAATCTGGACCATTCCCTTGTGGAATCAGCCATTGACACTTTGGGCTTCGGCTATTTTTAACCTTTCATAATATATACTCCAGACTGGGTCTATGGTAAACTATAGTCTGAACACCAGTATGAATCAGCTGGTGGTTGGTTATAAAACCAGTCCCGGAGTATCTAGCTAATAGTGACTTTTCCAGTTTCTGCTAACCTGCTCTCCTTCACACCCCCCACCCCCACTTCCTTCTTCCAGTCTTCTTCCCCTCAGCTCTCCACCCCTTCCCTCTCTATTCACTTTGATATCCCTCCTTCCCTTGCTTTCTGCTGTGCTCTCCCTCCCTTCTCCACCTTTTACCTCTTGTCTTTGCAGCCACGCCTCCCCCTTACCTTTTTCATGGGACATCTGCCAACATATTTCCATGCCTGAGGAAGGTGTCAAGCACGAAACATTGTATAGCAAAGATAAAAATACATAACCAAAGGACACAGATTGACCTGCTGAGTTTCTCCAGCATTGTGTTCTTATATGCAGTATATGAGTTTCTTGGAATTCCTCGAAAAAGGAGACAGAGAGTATAAGCACTTGTTGGTAGTCCCTGAAAACAGGGACATGGAGTCCAACATGTTAAAGGCTGTATAAATATAGCTTGGTCATAGGAAAATCACATCTCCAGAATGGAGGACCATCGCCTTCCCAAGATCGTGTTCTATGGCGAGCTCTCCACTGGCCATGTGTGAGAAAGTGTGCATGAGAGAGAAAGAGTGTGTGTGTGTGAGAAAGTGTGTTTGAGAAAGAGTGTGTGTGAGAAAGAGTGTGTGTGAGAAAAAGTGTGTGTGTGTGAGAAAGTGTGTGTGTGAGAAAGAGTGTGTGCGTGAGAAAGAGTGTGTGTGTGAGAAAGTGTGTGTGCAAAAGAGTGTGTGTGTGAGAAAGAGTGTGTGTGTGAGAAAGTGTGTGTGAGAAAGAGTGTGTGTGTGTGAGAAAGTGTGTGTGAGAAAGAGTGTGTGTGTGCGAGAAAGTGCATGTGTGTGAGAAAGTGTGTGTGTGTGCGATAAAGAGTGTGTGTGTCTGTGTGTGTTTGAGAGTGCATGTGTGTGTGAGAGTGTGTGTGTGTGTGTGAGTGTGTGTGTGTGTGTCTGTGTGTGTGTGTGAGTGTGTGTGTGTGTGCGTGTGTGTGTGTGTGTGTGTGCGTGCGTGTGTGTGTGTGTGTGTGCGCATGCGTGTGTGTGTGTGTGTGTGTGTGTGTGTGTGTGTGTGTGTGTGTGTGTGTGTGTGTGTGTTTTCTGTCCAATTTTTGTCCCCAATCTGATGAAGATGTTCTTGCTGGGGATGAAAGATTTGACATATGTGAAGATTGATATTAAGTCTAGATTCATTGGAGTTAGGAAATCTCATTGAAACCCCAAAAACTCTAACTGAACAAGGCAGACTCAATGCAGGGAGGATATCGCTGGTAGCTGGAGAATCCAGGACAAGGAGTTGCAACTTCAGTAAACTGGGTGTGCAATTTAGAACCAAAATCAGGTGGAAGTTCTTCACTCAGAGTATGGATACAGTAGAAGGGAGGGAACACCAAGTCATTAAATGTATTCAAGAATGAGGTCAATATACAGTATTTCTTAATGCTGAAGGGTTATAGGACAAGGACAGAGACAGGGTAAGGCACATTGAATGGTAGTAAAAGATAAACAGGCAAAGTAAAATAGTATAAGTAAAATTGAATGGTGGTGCAGACTTGACCTAATCCCATTGCTATGTTTATACATCTTTTGCAAGTTCAACTTCAGAACACAATCAGAAAATAAACCAAAATTATTTTTTTTCTCTATTTGCAGATTCTTTTTAACCCTTTGGACTCTGTGGCCCTGTTTTCAGGGACTACCACCAAGCGCATATACTCTGTGAACCCATTCCCCTGGACTGGTTTTAGACCCAACCACCAGCTGGTCCAAACCAGTGTTCATACAGTAATTTACCCATGGACCCATCCTGGAGTGTATCATGAAAGGTTAAATATTGCCGGAATCCAAAGGGATAAATGACTAAAGAAATGAGCTCAACTACACACAAGAACTATCTAGTTATTATCATGTTATTCCAACTGGGAAACGTACTGGGTGCAACATGATTGACGGTATTTAAATGAATGAACTGAGAAGCTTTTAAAAAAAAAGCATGTGAGTAAACTGATACAGAAGGTAGATCAATAATAAATAAATAAATAACATTATCGAGAGTAGGTACAATAAGTTAAACAGTGCAAGATATCATGTTAGAAAAATATAGTGCGGGGGACAGAGAAAAGTGCAATTAAAATGGTGCAAGAGCATCATCCTTTACTGGTGAGAGATCAATTTAACAGTCTGATAACAGCAGGAGAGAAACTGTCCTTGAATCTGCAATACACAAATGTAATGATGACTATAGACCTAACAAAGGGCCCGGGCCTGAAAAGTTGGTTACCCTTTACTTCCTATGACCTGCATGACCTGAATTTCTCCAGCATGTTTGTGAATTTCACTCGACCTCAGCATCTGCAGATGCTCTTGTTTAACTGTTTTCAGATCTGGGAGTTTGTGTTTTCAAGAACAAGCATCTTCTGTCTAACACAGTGGTTCCCAATCTTTTACTTTCCACTCACATCCCACTTTAAGTATTCCCTATGCCATTGGTGCTCTGTGATGAGTAAGGGATTGCTTAAGGTGGGATGTGTGTCGGAAGGGAAGGTTGAGAATCACTGCTCTAGTCCCAATTGTTACTGAAATATTTTGCATGAGAAAAATTGCCATTGGCCCATTTCCTTTGGAGTTATGAAACTGTGCCCATAACGAATCTATTTGGAATGATTAAAACAGTGGTTTTCAAACTTTTTCTTTCCACCCACATACTACCTTAAGCAATCCCTTATTAATCACAGAACACTTATGGCATAGGGAATACTTAAAGTGGTATGTGAGTGGAAAGTAAAAGGTTGGGAACCACTGGTAACAGAAGAGGGAAAAGAAGAGTGCAATAGCACACGGAAAAGCCGGAGGAACTCAGCCAGTCTTGCAGTGTTCTTATGTAGTAAAGATGTATTACCAATGTTTCAGGCCTGAGTAGAGTGTGAATGGTAGTAAAAGATAAACAGGCAAAGTAAAACAGTATAAGTAAAATTGAATGGTGGTGCAGACTTGACCTATTCCCATTGCTATGTTTATACATTTTTTGCAAGTTCAACTTCAGAACACAATCAGAAAATAAACCACAATTATTTACTATGTGCCACCTTTCCCAAGTGTAGACGGAGTTAATGGAGGGGAGGTTGGTTTGCGTGATGGCCTGAACTTGTCTCTCGGAACTTTCTGTAGTTTCTTGTGGTCTTAGTCTGAGCAGTTCCTGTCCCAAGCAATGATGCATTCGTACATATCCAGCATTATAACCCTCTTCTGTTTTTTTCAGATTACTTAATTGACTTGATGCACTTTGGAATATCCTGCCAAGTCCTTCTTTCTTAAGTTTCTCTTTTTCGACTGCAATATGCTTCAGTTAAATTTTTTTATTGTACTTACAGCACGGTAGAAGCTAATTCTGGTCATTTAAACCCATGCCACCTAATTAACCTACAGCTCTGTATATTTTGGAGGGTGGGGGGGGGGGGGGTAACTGAAGCACACAGGGAAAACCCATGCAGATACAGGGAAATGCAAACTCCTTACAGACAGTGTTGGATTTGAACCCTGTTCAATGACGCTGTAAATAGCTACCCATGCCGTCCACACTCTAACCGTTAAACATAAAGAAAATTAAGGCCAATTCCTCATCCTGTTTCCTAGTCATTTTTACTTAAAAAATAATTGCTTGACAGGGAAAGTGTCAATTCATTTTCAGGCAAACAAATAAAAACTTAATTGATTCATTTTATGTCACAAGGGTTAAGGTCCAGTTCAATGCTCTTCCCTATAATAAACATTCAGGATTTATCCTTGTGAGTCAAATATTTCCCTACTATTCAGTCATACAATATGACCTTTGTTTTACAAATAGGCCACACAATTCCTCGAATAGTGTAAATGATTTTTTTTTTCTCTCCTAATGTTGATGATAACACGGGTATCACTTGGATTTAAATGAAACTTATCTACACAGTGAACTAATCAGAAGAAAACTGTCATTTATAATCACTGAACCTGTATTTTTTAAACGATGTTCAAGGTTCTTCCTTAATTGCCTGCCCTTGTTTGCATTTGTTGCCTGTGAAAGATTAAACGGATCATCGCAAACATGACTTCTTCTGAACTTTATCTTCGGTCACCAAGGCTTCTGACTTACTGAAACACAACCACACAGCCGGGATTTTTTGTGGAACTTGCATGCCATAAATGTGTCAGAAGTGAAGTAGTCTTCTGCATCATTTCCAGGCAAAGCTACAGGAGACCAGATTTGGAGCAGTTTCGTGGAAACTCCCA
Source organism: Narcine bancroftii (assembly GCF_036971445.1). Taxonomy (NCBI): domain Eukaryota; kingdom Metazoa; phylum Chordata; class Chondrichthyes; order Torpediniformes; family Narcinidae; genus Narcine; species Narcine bancroftii. Next base: position 54,622,943 of record NC_091482.1, on the reverse strand, counting down.
TCTGGTTCCCGAATAAGCAACTTTAAAGTTCCCATCATCTTCAAATCTTTCCATGGTCTGGCACTTCCAGAGCCTGTAATCTTCATCCCCTCTGTATACCTCAAAGTTAACTGTACTACTTTCACTTTAGCCTCAAGGATCTTCCTTTAGTTTTAATCTGCCACACATATCTTCAGATGTCAAGGCTTGAAGGTCTGGAATTTCCTCCCAAAAGCTTTCTGCATCTCTACATCCCTTTCCAACTTTTTTAAGGAATCTTTGCCAATCTCTCCTGCAAAATCCTTTCAGGTCATACATATATCTTTATTTTCATAACCCTGTGCATCTTATCATACAAAATGGATTTGTTTCATTCTTATTACTTAAGATTATCCGAACGGTGGCAGGGTTAGAGTAGCAACACTCCTACAGCACCAGCGGCCTGTGTTAAAATCCAGCGCTGGCTGTAAGGTGTTTGTAAGTTCTCCCCATGCCAGCGTGAGTTTCCTCTGAGTGTTTTATTTTCCTTCCACCATTCAAAAACCTACTGGGATCAATTGGGTGTAATTGGGCCGCATGAGCTTGTGGGATGAAAGGGAGTGTTACCATGCTGTATGTCAAAATGTAAAAATTCAAACCAAGCTTCTAAAACAATGGTTTTCAAATTGCCTCCTCCGAAACTGACATTCCACCTTAAGCAATCCCTATGCCACAGGTGCACTGTGATTAGTAAGGGATTGCTTAAAGTGGTATGTGAGTGAGGAAAAAAAATTGAGAATCACTGAACTAGTTGTTTCTGAAATATTTTGCTTGAGCAAAATTGTCACTGGCCCCATATCCTTCGGAGTTATGAAACCGCGCACATAACGAGTCATTAGGTACGATTAAAACGGTGGTTTTCAAACCTTTTTCTTTCCACTTACATTCCACCTTAAGCAATCCCTTACTAATGATAGAACACTTATGGCATAAGTGATTGCTTAAGGTTGCTTAAGGTGGAATGTGAGTTTAGGGGGCAGTTTGAAAACCACTGTTTTATAACATCCATGTAATTGGATTTTCAATTTCTTAGCTTGAGGTGTGAATTATTTTGCCAGAGGTACTCGCTGCACTTATCAGTTACCAACAGGATTTGCATGCACATTGGTAGAATTATAACAATGACTTTTAATAAGTATCAGGGAACTGCCAGAAAAGGTATTATATAGTTGATGCAAATACATGATCATTCACCTAACTCCATTCGAGAGACTATAATCTATATTTTTTATGTATTTAGAATTGAATTATATACCTTGGTTTCAAATCATGGTTTAGTCATGTTCTCATCTAGCTTCCATATTTGGTAGGATCATTCTAAACTCCAAGGCAAAACTTTAATGAAAATGATTGAAAGCAGTGAAGTGGTTTCCTTTGTGATGCCACACTAGACAATATTTCAGAAAGCCACACCCCATCACATATATTTCTTAGAAGAGCAAAATCTAGTTTTTCACTTTTTCAAATTTACACAAGTCATTTGAGTATTTGATTGGCATGCTACGGATTTAATTCTAAGGATTTTTTTTCATCAGTCCTTCAATTGGGCCTTTATGCCAGTATTAACTTTACATCCTTTGAATTAATTGGTTATCCTTGAAAAGACGGCGGTCAACTTTCACTTGGGAATACTCCAATCTATGTCATGAAACTTCTTTTGAACCCAAAATTAGTATTTTTCTTCTAAAATCGCCGCTTTTGCGTACGGAACTTTTGATCCAACTGAGCACTTAATTGCCAACCTGAAGGTCACAAGGTCAAATTCCAGAATTGCCAGTCACTTAAATGCATTTGTCTCAGAGGGTTAACTCTTTAAAGAGAGTTGCAGTAGGAGAAACAAGAATCCAGTTTAGTTCCATCTTATTCAGAACAAAATGTATAGGGACTATAGGTTAATTGGGTAGCATGGGCTTATGGGCCAGAAGGGCCTGTTACCATGCTGTATGTTTAAATTTAAATTATATAACAATATATGCCATCTCCAGGATGCAAACATCCCTGCACATTAATGTCCCATCCACATGTGGTCATTCCTACAAACAGCATGACTAATTCCCCCCCCCCCCCCCACCCCACCCCCTCTCTGTACTTTTAATAATTTTTCTTTCTTATTGGTATAATGTGCATTTGATGACATTCATTGAAACTATGGTTACCATATTAGGTCAGGTCAAGCCAAATTAAGTTTATTATCATCTGATTGCACAAGTACAACCCGCCGAAACAGTGAACTCCAGTCCTCAGTGTAAAACATGCAGGCACACACCAGACACAACACACATACAGATAACAAGACATATGTAGGACAAGTAATCATATATACAAACAAATAAAGAAATATTGTTCCAAAAATATCAGCATCTCGGATGGTTAGTGTGAGCAGTTCCTTTGGTCATTCAGCGTTCTCACTGCCTGTGAGAAGAAGCTGTTTCTTCAATCTGTTAGTGCCGGCTTCGATACTCCTGTATCTGCTCTCCTTCATTGAGCAGTTGCATGCGGGGTGGAAGTTGTCCTCAATGATTTTGTGCGCCCTCTTCAGATAAAGATCCAGGAAGATCACTTTGATCGGTGGGGGGAGACTCCAGTGATCCTCTCTGCCACATGTTAAATAATGTTTGTATGTCTTCTGTCCTACAGACAAAGTTGATCACTGTAAAATGGGAGCCCATTCATTGCCTGTAATTAATTGCTATTCAAATTTGGTTGCAAACAGAAGAGTTAATCATATATTGGAAATATATAGCCGGTATGTCATTTATAGCAGTTAATCATATATATCTCTAATCAAAAAATTTATGAACAGTAAACCCAGAGAAAAGCCTTCCATTATTGTTGTTAAATCTTGTAGCTCTAACTGAAATAAGAGAATCGGAAGCCCTTCATGTCCTCTTCACCATTCAATAAGATCACAGCCTCATGCCTCTAAATTCTCAGATTTTTCAAAAATGTACCACCAGGATCTAAGCACCATAACTTTCTGGGATACAGCATTACGTGTACTGCCCACTGAGACTGCTGCCATCGCACGGAGACTCCACTTACTGATCACACACTGACCAGCTCACATACCATTCAATGAAAAAAAAAATTTTTCTTCAAAGAAATACTCCATAAACTCAGCAAACTCCAAAATGTAAAAGATCATGGGGATCAAATGAAAAACAATGAATTTTATGACAGGTTCATGAAAATAAATTTCCAAAAGGTCTTTGGAGTGACCAAAGGAATGTCCCCAAAAGCTGGCACAGACACCAATGAGTTGGTAGAAGGAACGTAACCCCACTTATAAACCTTGGAATGTAAGTCAAGTAGCAGTATAACTAACATTAACCAAATCCATCCATGGCATCAATGAAAAGTGAAATAGAATAAATGTAAAACAGATGGCAGATCCAGTCCCGTTAGTTCCCTGCTGGGAGGAATAGGTTAAAATTTCCTTGAAGGATTTGGAGTCCTGCATGATGAGCTACAAATGTTTTTTTTTAAGGCTTTACTGCTGCAGATATAGATACATTGGAGGAGGGCAGGCAGGAGGGGAAGGAGACGGGAAACTTGGTGGAGTAAGTGAGTTCCTGAGTTCAATCTGACTTACTGTAATTTTAAATAATAAACAGCAAGAGCACCTGGCCAAAACTGGTGGGGTTCTTTTTTAAAAAAAATTGCTGCTTTCAGCACTGACCAGCTGCTCCATGAGCCCAGAGCCTGAGGGAGAAATCAGTCAAGGCTTCCCTGCATCAAACCCCGCCAGAAAAAGCGAGTACATTTAATTCATATTTCTTTTAATCTTCCTTCACACTCATGTTGGGAAGCAAAGAAATATCATACATGTTAGTCCTGGCATTTTAAATCACTCAGGTCCACTGATATGAATAGTGTCTCTTGCACTAAGTTGCACTTCCATTGAGATCCAACCTATTGTTCTTTGTACAACATGCCTGCAGTTACTACTAGATTTGATGGACTCAGTGGCTTCCTCCTGTTTTCCTTTATGGTCTCATCAATAAGACATAAAAGCAGAAATAGGCTATTCAGCCCATCGATCTACCCCACTATTTAATCATGAACTGATACATTTTCTCACTCAGTCCCGCTGCCCAGCTTTCTCTTTTTATGCCCTGGCTAATCAAGGAATTATCAATCTCTGATTTAAATACACCCAATGGCCTGACCCCCACAACTGCCTGTGTCAACAAATTCCACAGATTTACCACCCCCTGGCTGAAGAAAATCCCACACATCTCTGTTCTAAGCAGATGCCCTTCAAACCTGAAGTTGTGACCTTTTGTCCTGGACTCTCCCACCATGGGAATGAACTTTTCTACATCTATTCTGTACATGCCTTTCAACATTTGAAATGTTTTAATGAGATACCCCCCTCATTCTCCTAAATTTCAACGGATGCAGGTCAAGAGCTGTCAAGCCCTCCTTATATGATAACCCTTTCATTCCCAGAATCATCCTAGTGAATCTCCTTTAAACCCTCTCCAACATCAGCACATCTTATCTTATAAAGCCTCAACATCACATCCCTGTTCTTATACTCTATTCCTCTTGAAATGAATGCCAGCCTTGCATTTGACCACTGGCTCAACCTTCAGGCTACCTCGTACCAGGGCTCCCAGGTTAGTGTAGCAATTAGCACAACGCTGTTACAGAGCCAGTGATCAGGGCTTGGGTTAGAATCCTGCACTGTGTGTCAGGAGTTTGCACATTCTCCCCGTATCAGTGTGCATTTTCTCTTGGGGCTCTGGTTTCTTCCCACCGTTCGAAACATTGCGGGAGCTGTAGGCTGATGAGGTGAAATTGGACAGTGCAGATTTGTTGGCCGAAAGGGCCTGTTACCATGCTGGATGTCTAAATTTAAATTTAACTTTGGGCATTTTCAATTTTCTCCCTATTTAAAAAATTAATCAGCCCTTTTATTTTTCTACCAAAGCATCTTGCACCTCATTTAAATGGCTCTCTATTCTTTCTTGAACACACTTGAAATTTCTGAGTTGATGCAGAAATTGCATGTTCACCTCAATGTCCTGAAACATGGGTTATAGGTTCAGTGAGGGTTGTCAGAAAACTAGAGAAACCTTGCACCCTTGCGTGCAATAAATTCATTGACCAGATTTAACTAATGGCTCTAAATACCTTTGATGTGGTGAGATTGTTTTGATAAATGCAATCGTACTTTCTATTCTGAAATATAGCAACTAAATCCCTCCCCATCCCCCCAATCCATTGATGCGATCTACCGGGATCGTGGTCTGAAGAGGGGGTGCAAGATCATCCCCCCCCCCCCCCCCCCACCGCACACAGAATCTTTCAGCTGCTCCCATTGGGGGGAAGAGATCCAGGAGTATCAGAGCCGGCACCACCAGGCTGAGGAACAGCCTCTTCCCACGGGCAGTGAGAACGCTGAACGACCAAAGGAACTGCTCACACTGACCATCTGAGACTCTCATATTCATGAAGCAATATTTATTTGCATAGATGAAATACTTGTCTTGCATATACTTTGTTTGTCTGTATAAGTGTTATTTCTGGATGAATGTCTGTGTGTTTTGCACCGAGGATCAGAGCACGCTATTTTACTTGTACAATCAGAAGACAATAAACTTGACTCGTCAAATAAAACAAGGCCTCCTCACTGCCCTCAGCAGAAAGGCAATGTACCTCTTTAAGAATCCACAACGACACCTGAATGGACATAACTTTCCCAAATTGTGCACAGAAAGCAAATGGAGAATTTTTCTACAATGCAAATGAGGCTGCCTTAGAAAACACAGGATGTCTCCCAGCCCCACAAGTGAAACCCTTGTCCAGAAATGCAAGCCACCCTGCCAATGCTGAGCACCCAGCACCATCTATATTTTTCAAATCTTTCAGTGCTTGACCCATTGGGTCATGGAGGTTTGAAATATTGCACAGAGGGACATCTGAACTGACTTTAATGGAATAAAATCAGTTTGTATTCATCACATTAATCAGGCCTTCATCTGCAGCACACTGACAGATGGAGAGGATGGGATTAATGCATCATGAAATACAGCTCTGACAGAGTTTAAATAAATGCAATAGGGCTATTGCCCTTTAGGTCGCTTTTGCAATGCAATTGCATTACAATATGTACACTTTATACTTTTACTTTATTGCAATGACTGATCTGTTAAAAGTACTTTGTATAGCTTTACTTTAAATCACATTGCAATCTACCATCACACCCTGAGCCAGCACGACATCCAGGAACAGATTCCTCTAACCTTTGCCCCTGCAGAAATGCCTATTTCCTCAGTACTGAGGTCAGGAAAAGGGGCCACAATCCCATTGTATCAAGTAGTCGTTCTCGTTGCCCCTGTTTACATTCCACCAGGAACACCCCAGGGCAGATCAGAGGTCCAGCAAGGGAATGCAGAGGAATGCTTCCAAACTTCCTGCTTCAATGTCCTTACCTTGCAGGAGCCTCCGGACACAAAAATGTCAAGAGGTTAGCAGTGGTGGAACATGTGCCAGAACCTTCTTCAAATCAGATCAGAGGGACCCTCACAATAGATTTAAAGAGCTTTCAAAAGAATCTTCAAGTGATCTGATGGCATTCAGACCTTTGGATCGTTTGACTACTGATCTCCAGAAACAGCCCAAAGGCTGCTGACTGGCAACCAGCCAAGCTTCACTTCCCACACCCCTCCCCCCTCAAACTTCTTTATCTCTAGCCCATTCCCACCTCATTCTTCAGCACAGGGTTCATCCCCCTTATTGGGTGGGGTGTGGTGGACAAGGTAGGAACTCTGGATGAGGCTTAATGTCTGAAGTATCAAAATTGCATGTTCCTATCTGAAGAGGAGACCAGTAGATATTTTTCTCACCTATTATTTTTCTTTAATAAATGCCTCTTCATCAAAACCTCATCTAAAAAAATCTTCATATTATTTATCATTATGTCTATCATGAAGAATAAATGCAGGAATTTATCTCAGAGAAGAGTTAAGATGACATGATAAAAAGGTTAACCTTTGCACTTGTCATTTAGATCACATGAATCCAACAATTAGATCACTATTTGGTAGCACATAATTTTAATTTAAAAATTTTTTTAGACACAGTAACAGGCCCTTCCAGCCTGCAAGCCCGTCCTACCCAAATTCCCCAATTAACCTACAACCTCAGTAGGTTTTTGAAGGGTGGGAGGAAACCAGAGCACCCGGAGGAAACCCTCACAGGCACAGGGAGAACGTACAAACTCCTCACAGACAGCGCCAGATTCAAATCCAGGTTGCTGGCACTGTAATAGTGAGGTGGTAACCGTTACATTAACTGTGCCGTCCATTGTCATTAATTATCTCGCACTTGTAGCGTCTCTGAAATGGAATATGTTTCATAAGATTATCATTTGCATTTATGACTCAAATTTAAGGCAATGTATTACATACAGCAACAATGGAATATTGTCAGACCATGCTTGGGAGGCTTTAAACTGGTTTAGCAGGGGGGTGGGAACCGGAATGTAAGTGCTGAGATTAGGGTAGAAGGACAAAAGCATGTTGCTATATGCTCAGAGCCGGAAAGGCAGAGGACAAAATATAAAGTACCCTGTTAGAGGGTTTGAAATGTGTCTATTTCAATGCTAGGCATATTAGGAATAAAGGAGGTGAACTTAGAGCATGTACATGGGACTATGATGTTGTGGCCATTACTGAAACTTGGCTGATGCAGGTACCTGGGTTTAGGTGTTTTAAAAGGAATAGGATGGGAGGGAGAAAACAGGGGTGGGGTGGGGGAGTAGCATTATTCATCAGGGATTGTATCACGGCTATAGAAAGGGAGATGCTGCAGAGGGAGTGTCCACCGACCCCGTGTGGGTGGAAGTCAGAAATAGAAAGGGAGCTATCGCTGTACTGGGAGTTGTTTATAGGCTCCCAAATAGCCCTCGGGACACCAAGGAGCAGATAAGCAGGCAGATTTTGGAACGGTGCTGGAAATACGGGGTTGTAGTTGTGGGTAATTTCAACTTCCCTAATGTGGCCTACTGACCACAAGAGGGATAGATGGGGCTGAATTTGTCAGGTGTGTACAAGAAGGATTCCTGACACAGTATGTGGACCAGCCGACTAAAAGTGAGGCCAGACCGGATCTGGTCCTGGGAAATGAACATGGTCAGGTGGCGGACCTCTCAGTGGGGAAGCACTTTGGTGAAAGCAACCACAACTCACTTAGCTTCAACATAACTATGGAAAGGATATAAACAATCAAACTGGGAATGTGTTTAACTAGGGAAGGGCTAATTATGAAGGGATGAGGCAGGAACAAACGAGAATGAAGTGGAAACAGATGTTTAAGGGTGAAAGCACAGAGGTAATATGGAGGAAGTTTAGGGACCACTTGAGCAGGGTTCAAAATAGGTTTGTCCCACTGGGACAAGGAAAAGGGAACCGTGGCTGACGAAACAGGTCAGGCAACAAGTCAAGAGGAAGAGGGAACCATGCATTAGATCTAGGAAACAAGAAGACCTCATGAGTAGTATATGGTAGCTTGGAAGGAGCTTAGGAGAGCTCAAAAGGGGCATGAGAAAGCCTTGGCATGCAGAGTTAAGAACAGAAGGATGATGAGAATAAAGTTGGGGCTACTAAAGGATAAGTGAGGCAACATGCACCTGGAGGTTGGGGAGATCATAAATGAATACTTTGCATCAGTATTCATGAGCGAAAAGGATCTTGATCATAGTGAGGTCGAAATTGAATAGGCCTGTAGGCTGGACAATGTGAAGATTAAGAAAATGGAAGTGTTGGATCATCTTAAAAACATGAAAATTGAAGTCCCTGAGGCAGAATGCAATGTACCCCAGGATGCTGTGGGAAGTGAGAGAAGAGATAGCTGGGGCAGTAGTTATGATCTTTGAGTCCTCTTTGGCTGCAAGGGAGGTGCCGGAGGATAGGAGAATGGAAAATGTAGTCCCCTTGTTTAAAAAAGCTGTTAGGGAAAATCCTGGGAATTATAGACCATTATATTAGTGGTGTGTAAACTAATAGAGATGATTCTTAAGGATAGGATCTATGAGCATTTGGAGAAGTATAGTCGACTCATGGATAGTCACCATGGCTTTGTGAAGGGAAGGTTGTGTCTCACGTCTAATTGAGTATTTTGAGGAGTTAACAAAATAAATTGATGAGGGTAGGGTGGTAGATGTGGTCCACATGAATTTTAGCAAGGTTTTTAACAAGGTCCCCCATGAGAGATACATCCAGAAAGTCATGAGTCACTAGATCAGTGGAAAATTAGCTGTATAGATAAAAATTTGGCTTGGAAGAAAACAGAGAGTAGTAGTGGAAGGAAAGTATTCTGCCTGGAGGTTGGTGACTGGTGGAGTGCCACAGGGATCTGTGACCCCTGCTCTTTGTGATTTTTATCAATGACATGGATGAAGAGGCGGATGGATGGGTCAGTAACTTTGCGGGAGACACGAAGGTTGGAGGAGTTGTGGATGGAGATGAAGGTTATCAAAGGTTACAAAAGGATATAGACAGGATGCAGAGTTAGGCAGAAAAGTGGCAGATGGATTTCAATCCAGATAAGTGAGAAATTATGAATTTTGGAAGGACTAACTAGGAGCCTGAGTACAGGATTAATGGCCAGTAAATTAAGAGTGTGGTTGAACAGAGGGACGTAGGGGTGCAAATCCATACATCCCTCAAGGTCACTGCAAAAGTTGTTAGAATTGTTGAGAAGGCCTATGGGATGCTTGGATTCATTAATAGGGGGATTGAATTCAAGAGTAGAGTGGTCATGTTACAACTCTACAAATCTTTGGTGAGACCACACTTAGAATAGTGTTCAGTTCGGGTCTCCTCATTATAGGAAGGATATGGAAGCTATGGAAAGGGTGCAGAGGAGATTTACCAGGATGTTGCCTGGATTGGGAAACAAGTCTTGTGAGGCAAGGTTAGCAGACCTGGGACTTTTCACTTTGGAGCGTAGAAGAATGAGGGGAGACTTGACAGAAGTCTTCAGGATTATGTCATGTATAGATAAGGTGAACAGCCAGCACCTGTTTCCTAGGGCAGGATCAGCCAACACCAGAGGACATATGTACAAAGTTAAGAGAGGGAAGTTTAGGGGAGATATCGGGGTAAGTGTTTTTTTTTTAAATATATACAGAGTTGGAGGTGCCTGGAATGCCTTGCCAGGGATGGTGGTGGAAGCTGAAACATTAGGGGCGTTTAAGAGACTCTTGGACAGACACATGGACGAAAGAAAAATAGAGAGTTCTTGGATAGGGAGGGTTTAGTACTTTTTTTAAGGGGTATATGAGATGGCACAACATTGCGGGCTGAAGGGCCTGTATTGTTCTATGTAGATCTTAGTGTAGATCTTAATCAGTCACAGCAACTCTCACAAAGGATGATAAATACTGAAAAATGTAATCAGTATCAATGCATGCACATCACACAGATGTATAAAATACTAAGTTCATCATATTTTTTATTATAAATCAACACCTATTTGCCTGATGTCAAAATTAATGATAACAAACTGCAAGAGGACAGTGAGATAACAAGAACACAACATGTTCATTTTCATCTTTAACCCAACAGAGCATTTTTCACAAAGACTTTGGTTTGCTAGTTTGTCTTTGCTGATCAATTCACATTAGTATCTTCTTGTGAATGTCTTTTCCTTCCAGATGTCACAACGTGGACTCCTCACCCGGCAGAGGATTGGTGTCTGTTGGTCACATGCTTCAGTAACAAATGAAACTGTCACAGGCCCTGTTCCTTCTGTGCTTTGACCTCCTCGTGATGTTTTCCAGCTCAAGGCTGTTCAGAGAAATGATTTTGTTTGGGGGTAGGGTAGCCATGGGGGCTGGGGAGATCAGATCGAGTAGTCAGAGCTCTTTCATTTTGCAAGATGACTTTTATTCTTTTGTTTCTAATTTATTTTAAGATTTTTTTTTGTCCAAGTTTGAGGACACCTCACTTTTTGCCTCCGATGGCCAATAAAGATCACTTGAAAGGTTATTTTGTTCAGAAACTAGAATGAGATTTTAAAATTAAGTGATAATATTTTTATTTAAAGGAGTTGTACAATACACAATCATTTGAATGAAAATTATCTTTCACCTATGTACAGGGCATATTATGCAGTATTGATATATAAAGACACAACTCAGCATTAATATTGGAAATTTTAATGCTAGCTGGTAGACAAATAAGAGTCAGTATGCATAAAGCAAACATTTACCTTAAAAAACATGATAAAGACAAAATGAGATTTTTATAATGTTTTTAAGTGTTCAAGATGAAATGTCAAGAATTATTTCTAAAACCTCACAGGAATTTTAGTAAAGAGCACATGAGAATTGGAATATCCCTGAGATTCATGCAAAGAAGGGTGAGAGGGATGTAAAGTAAAACACCAAAAATAGACCATATTGCTATTTACACTGTTTGACAGATGCTCCAAATGAAAGAAAATTGGTCTCCTACATTTGCCCATAACAACCTTTGGCTTTGTGCATGCGTGTCTCTGTGTGAGACCAGCAGTTATTTATCATTGCAGTTTCGTTGCATTTGACAATCGGTGGATGCACTGACATTGTAATTGAGTCTAGTTGTCTTTTCTAGGACACCGAAAGATCTAACTAAGTCAAGGCATCTCACTTCTCCTCGAGATCTCTATAAATGATCTATCACTGAAAGGAGCAGACTGAGTAATCAATCAGTGCAGAAATACTGAAGCCCCTGTTTGTATTGTCTAGAGCACCATACTTTTCAGTTCCGACTTAGTTGCAGATCGGCAATTCAGATTGTAATAGAGCATTGATAAAAATCTTGACTTTTATGGGATTCTGGGCTGGTACAGAAGGGACATCAGTCAGAAAACTGATATTAATGGTTAGCAGGATAACCAATAGCTCCAGTTAAAAATTAACTGAAATGAGGAATAATACATATTACAAATTTCAGCTACTGCAATCCTTTCTATCAGTAAGCAGCTATTTGGAAATAAAAGGAAAACCAATTTGAATTAAGTTACAGAAACACCATTTTGAAAGCATTGTTCAGATCAGTTATCACACATGTAAACATTCACTTTCAGTTAGAATTTTCTCTCACCAGAACCTGGATCAAGCTGACTAATCTTTGATCAACAAAAAATTAGTTTGCACGAGTTCTCATGCAACACATTGTGTTCCCCTGAGTTAACATTCTTGATAACAGATCAATTAAGCTTTACTTGGGAAAAAAAGTAGATTTTAAAAGAAGCTAATATGGTAAATTGATGTTCAGTGTCAAAAATAGAGTGGGACATTTATAATGTCAAGTTTATTACTCGTGGAAAGGCAGAGGCAATCCAATTGTATCCATCAACCAAAACTGAATGTTACCTGCAGTAACGGTGCAGATTTTTCTGCTGATATAAAAGTATGAAAAACATGTGAGGACCAGTTACATGAGCTCTATAATTTTTTAAAACTTTCTGAGCCATCCAAAAGACTAATGATTTTTTTCAATATTGGAGTAAGTTCAAACTTAGACAAAAAGGTATATGTAAAACTTACTTAGCAAAGGATGTTTTTAAGCATATATAGAGGGTTAGATCCGACTGGCATGTTGGAATCAATAGTATAAACATTTCCTTTCGGTATCCCTGATTTTGTTTTGTATTTCTGATCAAATTCTGCTCAACATTTACAGAAAGAAATTTCCTTTTAATCATTTATATCCTGAGAAATTTATTAATGATTTAAGGTGAAGATCTTTAGCCTATTACGAGGAAGGCATTGGTTTAAACTGTGTCAGCAACAAACCCTCCCAGCAGTCATGCAATAAATCTGAGAATAACCATAGTGCGGACTAATTGCAGAAAGCTGCCCCCTTGAGAAGCTCTAAGTAAAAGGTGTCCTCGTGTGCTTGCAGTCGCTGACCTTGAACCACAACCATATCTCTTCCAGGCATAAATAACATCATGCTCAGGTGTTTTTTTGCTATGTGAGGAATTTTGGGCCCAGATCTGAAGAACATGCTGTGCAGATCAAACAGCAACTCCCACTCATTTGTTAATAACTGTAAGTTTCAAAAGTGTGGGTGACTTAGCTTACACATTTACCAAATATTTATCGCTAATCAGTGTATTACCTGACCATTTCTAAACAGTGCCACTAATTTATGGCACTGTTTAGAAATGGTCAGGTAATACACTGATTAGCGATAAATATTTGGTAAATGTGTAAGCTAAGTCACCCACACTTTTGAAACTTACAGTTATTAACATTGCACAGAGATGGGTAACAATAGAATTGTTACCAAAACTTCCTTGCCAATCCCTTTGCTTCCTTTAAGCATCCTTTGTCCACTATGAGCAAAGAAATAGGATGTTTGCAATAAAGAGCTTGAATTGATAAGTTATATCAGTCTGCTAATTTTCCACTGTTCCCCTCCACTTGATCTCTATATTTGTGAGTCCTCTGCTACCACAAAGATAAATATTTTTTCTAATTGTTTTCCTTCTTGTTACCTTTCGGGAAATCATCTTTAATTGCGGCTCTGCAATTACAACATGATAGAAGGAGATCCTGCAACCCATTGCACCTTTTTATTTCAAATCAAATTGGAATTTATTGTCACGAAGATGTCACAAAATTTGTTGTTTTGCGGCAGCTTCACAGTGCAAACGCTTATAAAAACCACCTTACAAAAATAAATAAAAAGTCAAAGGAAGGCAGTGTCCAGGGTTCATTGTTCACTCAGGAATCTGATGGCAGAGGGAAAGAAGTTGTTTTTGTGCCCAGGCTCCTGTACCTTTTTCCCTGATGGTTGCAGAGTGAAGGGGGCATGGCCTGTGTGGTGAGGGTCCTTGAGGATAGAGGCTGCTTTCTGAAGACACCCCCTCCTTGATGGAGGGAAGACTGGTTCCTGTGATGTTGCAGGCCGAGTTAACAACTCTCTGAAGTTTTTTCTTGTCCTGACCATTCCAGACTGTGATGCAACCAGGCAGAATACCCACGGGGCACCTGTAGAAGCTTTTGAGAGTCTTCGGTGACACACTAAATCCCCTCAAACTCCACACAAAGTAAAGCCGCTGGCAGCCTTATTCATGATCGCATCAGGCTGGAGGCTCGGTACATAGGCATACAGTACCGTAAAAGGCATTTTCGGCCCACAATACTGTGCCACCCAAATACAGCCAATTAACCTACAACCACAGTACATTCATTTTTGAATGGTGGGAAAAAACTGGAGCACCTGGAAACAAGGGGAAAATGTACAAACTTGTTACAGACAGCGCCGGATTCAAACCCCGGTCGGCCACTGGTGCTGTAACTGTAACGGCGTTGCACTAACTGCTAACACGAACCGGGCTGCCCCTGTGATGATTCTCTTGAGTTCCCTATTAGAACCATTTTTATCAGCTACTTTCCTTTGTATTTTCTAACTTCCATAACAAACCTCATCTTCTTTGCTTTCATGTTCTTGTCTTTCTTTCCTGGTTGATGTGAACTTTTTGCAAGCAAGTTGCACTGAAATAGTTCTTATACAGTAGATGACAGATTACCATCTGATACCAATGATTTATGCCAGTAATCACGGCTGCTCTCAAGCCTTTATTAGGCCAATCACCAAATTCTCTTCTCTCGCATGTACTCACAGAGTTTTGTTGTTGTAAATGTTATTCACCTCAACTGATCCATTTGGCAGAGGATTCCAAATTCTTTTCATTCTGCGAGTTTTATTATGGGCATCGTGAGTATATCATATTTTTAAAGATCATAATGTGAATGAACTATGACAAATACCTAATTTTCACAGCAAGGTATTTCTCTCCATTAAAAAGGGACAGTTCCATGGCTTGACAGTCCCAGTGAGGAACACCAGTCGCCTCTTTGGAAAATGTTAATGCACTTACACGACTTTGTGCGTTTTTAAAATGGATGAAATACTCCAGGCTGCCACACCATGATAGTCTACAGCATGAACAAGTTTCCCCCTGGATCGTGGAATCATAACAAAATATTGCTATTTCAAAGGCCATTATTTTCCCAGTAGATTGGTAGATATGTGAATTTGACCTCGTCAGAGGTAACATTACCTATGCTGATCAACTCCTTCAAAAAGGATCTGGATTGACATTTGATTAAGAGAAACTAAAGGTCATGTGTGTAAGTACAAACACAAATGATAAAAAAAACTGATAGACAATGAAATCTGTACTTTGCAGAACAGAACTGATAATAGCTAAATAAAAATGGTAGATCGATGTTGCAGTTCTGATTGATGACCTTGGAAGGTGAATAAAAATTGCACACAACTTCATTATCTCAGAAATTTTATTTGTAGTTAGTTTCTTGACTTTTGAGATCAACTTGTTTGGACAGAATCCAAAATGTATGCATTCTCAAGAAGGAAAATGTCTAATGAGCCAATTAACCTTTTCTTGTTCTGTACCTGCCTCTGTCCTTTCGATGGAATACCTCGTTTTCTTTGATCTTACATCGAGGTGTGCAGTTCGGAACTGGTAAAGCTCATCCAAATTAGCTAGGAGGCTCACAGTGACAGGTCCCCAAGTCCCAGGAAACCACAGCCTCCCAGTCAAAAGGAAAGAATTTGCTCTTGGTGGAACATTATTAATGTTTCTCACAAAATATATTGACGATATTATCAATTTTCTTGCAGACAGCGCGCTTTTCTTTAGGGCAACTTCACAAAGTTTTTTTTTAAAACTGGTCATTTAAACTGACTTTTGCTTCTCTTGAAATGTTGCACAAACATATTGCAAGGAAACTTTGTCTGGGCATAATGGGCATTAAACATGGAGAGAAGTTACAGTCAAGAAAATAAATATCACTTTCTGAGCTGGTCTGTCCGCTATGAAGAAATGACATCATGCACAGGCAGGACATATTGCACGTTTCATTTACACAAAGGTATCAGAAGGCATAAATGGTCTGTGCCATTTTAGGCTGAGTATTTGGCAGTCCAGAAAGTGACTTACAAGCCTCCAATGTTAATGGGCAAAACTATTAAATGGTTAAGGCTGAAGCCTCATGCTTGAGCAGCTGTGCTGATAAGTGATTAAAAAGGAGTAAGGGATTGCCAACTGGTTTTCATTAGGGTGATAAAATGGTTCTCTTTTCACTTGAAACGGTTTACTAGCCAGTTCATTACTGGGGTGCCTGTGTGCTTTACTCCATCACAGGCAATTTGACCTAACATAAAAGTCTGAAAGGACTATGGACGGGTCTTAATCAAATGCTAATTGTAAGATATACTGGGGAGTATTAACACCCTGAGTGGATGGTTGTGCCTGCTATGGATCATACCCATAATGGCATAAACCAGACATGAACATTTAATACAACAGTTGATAGCAAAAGCTCTGTTGCGCTGCAGAGTGGAACTGTGGTTAAAGGAACACTGCTTCCCGACAACATTAAAGAGGTGTTGCATTACACAAGTACGTGAAAATAGATCAATGAAATTTTGCACCAGTAATTTTGGTGTGTGTCAATTTCGCTGCTATTTCTGAAGCAATCTGCTTCATTTTTTCTTTCATGAAATTGTATCAAATCGGACTTTTTTTTGCTTGCCACTGTGAATTATTTGCAGTGGAGTTGAAATCCCTCTGTTCGATATTCAACTTGGAATGGTTTAGCCAAACCAAGCTGAATAATGGAGATGATTAAAATTTTGCTGCCTCGCCATATCCAGTCAAGAATGGTTGAGGACAATTAAGTAGCTGGCAGGAGGACTATCTAAACCTCCCCATCCTCAGTGAGCCCAGCATGGTTTGCAACAATCTACAAAACCACCCAAACAGATCAGGCTGATGCCAGTTCTGAGTATTTCCGCATTTATTTCCCAGAAAACTGTCCTCTTCCGCACGCCAGTCATCTCACCGCCTTATTCTCCTGCTCCCCCCGCCGCCCCCCCCCCCACAACAATTTCCAAGAATCCATTAATGTACTGACATGTGTTTGGAATGTGGTAGAAAACCAGAGCACCTGGGGAAAATCACATTGTCTCAGAGAGACTGCGTGAACTCCTACCACAGACAGAGCTGAAGATCACTGGAGCTGTGCCATTGTGCCATCCCAGTCCCAGCATGTGATTGAAAAAGTTCCTGAAGGCAGTGTTTTTGGTCCAGCAACTTTCACATGCATCGATAAATTTATATTTTAAGCTCAGATATAGCTCAAGTGAATAATTCCGTTTGATTCCAAATGGTTAATCATTTGCTATTTTTCAAGCTAAAATGAAGAGTATATCAGAAAGGATTTGGAAAAAAATTTTTAGATCAGTTTTGTTTCAATTCAGGGATTGTTTTATTAATATTCAGCAAAATTAAATATTTTCAGTCACGAACATCTTCCATCAGAAGATAGAATAAATGGAGGTCGTCAAGATTAGCGCAACACTTAAGCACCAGTGATTGTACATTTTCCCCATGTCTGTATGGGTTTCCTCCCACCAACCAAAACGTATGGGGATTATAGATTAATTGGGATGAAATTGGGCAACACAAGCTCATGGGCCAAAAGGGCCTGTTATCATGCTGTATATCCAAATAAAAATATTTCAAAAATTGTCTCCATGAGAAGCAACTAGGCTGAGATCAATGATAACAGTACATGGAAAATCAAAATCACATTGAAATTTACCATGCTCTCTTAGGTCACCTTCATCATAGATCTGACCAATGCATCCATCAAGCTAATTACCGAGAAAGTCACGACCAGCATTCTCCAACATGAATGAAAATGCATTTTCTACATGGGTAGCATTTATTGGCAAAGCACAGCGTCACTATCAAGAAAAACATTGAAGTTGCTTTCTGCTTTAATTAGTGAAAACTGAAAAATTCTATCTTTAATTAGAGTTCAAAATTCTGATTTATTGTTAGCCTACATACATACATAACATCATTTACAACCCTGAGATTCATTTTCCTGCAGACATGGCAGGATCGCCACTCATTGGTAGTGGAAAAAATTGTACTCAAGAAGATACATATACATGAAAACAAATAAAGAAATGTAAACAAACTGACTGTGCACAACAGAGAGAAAAAAATTAAAAAGTGCAATCCCTAATGAGTTTGTTAAGGAGTCTGTTGGTGAAGGAATAGCAGCTAATCCTCAACCTGGTGGTGCAAGTCTGGTGGCACCTATACCTCTTTCCTGATGGTAGAACAAAGTGTGAGCTGGGTAGTGTGAATCCTTGATGTTTTCTGCTGTTCTCCCACAGCAGCATTCCCTTAAGATGCTCTCGATGGTGGGAAGGGATCTGCTTGTGATGTCCTGGCTTTTTTAGGGCCTTACACTCAAGCATATTGGTGTTCTCATACCAAATGGTCAGCACACTTTCCAACACACATCTGTAGAAATTTGCCAGGGTTCTGATGTCATACCAAACCTCACAAACTCCAAAGTAGAGGCACTGAAATGCTTTCTTCATGATACCATTAGTGTGTTGGGTCCAGGAAAGATTCTTCAAGATAGCGATTAAATTTGCTCATCCTCTCTGTAATTGTAATATATAAAGACTTATCATATTCAACACCAAAAAAAAAAGCTGGCTGGTCATTTTCTGGGCAACATTTGGCACTGATGCTCAATAAAGCAATAAGAAATGGACTGGGACCATGTTGAGATGCTCCCTTACTGAAGGTGGGGAAGGTGACAGGGCCTCTTTCCACTACTTATTTAATTGGCCGCTACTGTTCTTTACTGGATGTGGTAAGGCCTTTCAATCCTGCTCTGCCACTCAACAAACATGGACAGCATTCACCCTTAACTCAATCCCCATCTAACCCTCAAATTCCTTCATATTCTGGATCTTGGAAACCTATAAACGTTAGTTGTGCACAACCTGAAAGACTGACCATCCCCAGTTCTCAGTCTTTCTCCGGGAGAGATAGGGAGAGATTTCTCAGGGAGGGATCATTTCAAAAATTTACAATTGTCTGAATGGAGGAATTTCTCCTGACTTCCTGTTGCCTGGACATGAGGAAGTGAGTTACAGGGAAAGGTTAAACGGGTTAGGACTTTATTCTGGAGCACAGAAGAATGAGGGGAGATTTGATAGAGGTATTTAAAATTTGGAGACAGGGTAAAGGGTAGGTAAGATACAAACTGGATGACATGGGCTAAGTATAAAAGGGGAAAAATTTAGGGGAACATAAGGGTGAACTTCTTCACATAGTGTGCAGTTGGAGTGTGGAACAAGCTTCCAGCTGAAGTGGGAAATTCGGGCTCATTTTTAACATTTAAGTAGAATTTGAGCAGGTACATGGATGGGAGGGGTATGGAGGGCTATGGACTGGGTGCAGATCAGAGGGACTAGGCAGAAAAATAGTTTGGCTCAGTCTAGAGGGCCTGAGGGCCTTCTTCTGTGCTGTAATGTTTTATGGTTCCATGGTTCAGTCTTAAATGTATAAAATTTTACACTGTGTTCTCTGGTGAAAGGAAACAAAAGTGTCATCATCCATCTTAACAAGCTCTTTCAAAACCTTTCATGTTTCAATTATGTCACCTCATGCTCTTTTAAGATCTATCCTCTATTTCTTTTCAACAGTTTTCTTCCTTGAGCTGCCTCTCATCCTGGGAAACAATCTGAAAAACATTATTTCTACATGCTCCCAGACTACTGTGTCCTTCATTATTTATGAAAACAAGACTGTAAATAGTTAAGATCTCACCTGAATTCTGACAAATGAATTAAAGGCGATTATCGAGACGATGTTACATCACCAGTGACTGGGGATCCAAACTGGCGCAGTCTGAAAGGAGGTTGCATGTTCTCCCCATGTCTGTGTGGGTTTCCTCCCGCCGTTCAAAACTGTACCAGGGTCAGTGGGTGTAATTGGGCGGCACAGGCTCGTGGGCCAAAGGATCTTGTTACCGGGCTGAATGTTTAAATTTAAAATTGATATTTAAATTAAATTTAAAACCTAGACACTGGATTGGAAAAAAAAAAATCACATTTTCTTGGTGCTAAGTGCAGAAAACAAAACTGTTTTACCCAGAGTAAATGCAGGATTATGTTGAATACTAGGCAGGATAATAATTTGCTCAGTCAAAACCCATTCATTCTGCCAATTGTGCTCCATTTGAGTCTCCCCCTGCCTTTGCTCGTTCAATTCTACAAGTGCAAGTGACTCTCGATTTCTTTCTGACTACTGTTTATCTGTCAGATTCAGATTTAGTGACAGAGTACATACATGACATCACACACAATTCTGAGATTCCTTTTTCCTGCAGGGCACGGCAGAATTACTGTATATTTCGGGTCAAGTTGTAAAACCCTCAAAAATCACTAAAAAAAAATGAGAGTTGACTTATACGCCGAATATACTTTTGAGACCTTAAATTCAGCTCAAAATCCAATCCATGCCGATCCGGCATTCAAATTGACCTATTCAGCGTATTAGTCGGCTTTGGAAGCACCTGGAGCTGTCATTCCCCGCTAGATATACCATAAAACCATTAAATTAAGGCTAAAAAGGGGAGGTTAACTTAGCTGTGTCGACTTATATGCCAATTTTGACAATAATGGTTGTATACCACAGAACAGAAAGAGGTCCTTCAGCCCATCTATTCTCTGCCAACCTACTATTCTGCCCAGTTCCATTGACTTGCACCCAAACCATATCAGTTCTCCCAAAAACCCTTGTACCTATCAATTTTTAAAATTAACTGTCAGAATCGATCTCACATTTACCATTTCAGCTGGCATTCCACACTCTCGCCACACTCTGAATTAGGAAGTCCCCCCTAATGGGCCCTTTAAATATTTCATCTTTCACCCTTAACCTCAAGTTCTCACCACTAATAGGTAGCGCAAAAGATAAACTACACACAACGTAAACATATAAGCAATCAAAAGAACTGTAAAAACAGATAACGAATGTAAACAAACTGACTGTGCAATACAAAGAGAACAAAAAGAAAATCAATAAAGTGCACATGTCAAAGTCCTTAAATGAGTCCCTAATTGAGTGTTGTTGAGGAGTCTGATGGTGGAGGGGTAGCAGCTGTTCCTGAACCTGGTGGTGTGAGTCTTGTGGCACCTGTACCTCTTTCCTGATGGCCGCAGTGAGAACAGAGTGTGTGCTGGGTGGTGTGGATCCTTGGTGATTGGTGCTGCCCTCCAATGGTAACGTTCCCTGTAGATTTACTCATTTGTGGGGAGAATATTGCCTGTGATGTCCTGGGCTGAGTCCAGTACCTTTTGGAGGGTTCTATGCTCAGGGGGATTGGTATCCCCATATCAGACTGTGATGCAGCGGGTCATCACCCTTTCCACCACACAAATTTGCCAGGTTTTCTGATGTCATACCAAACCTCTGCAAACTCCTTCCTTAACTGCATCCAAACTGTTCATATCTGCTACCCCATGCATGAAAGTATGTTCCTCATATTCACTATTCCTTGCTGCAGAGGCTTCTGCTGAATAAATTACTTAGTGATCTCACAGGTGAGATTCCATGCATAATCCACATTTTCCTAGTATCAGCCATGCCTATAACGGTGATATCATTAACACAATATACATTTTTGAGCTTCCTGACATAAACTGGACCTCAAAGGTACAACCCACGATCGCCACAGAAGAGATTCGGTTCAACCATAGAACACTGGGCTAAGCTGTTGGCAGAACTGATGAAACAACTTTGCATAACAGTCAGTTACTTCCCAATGTCTGCAGCCTGTCCAACTCAGCAATGAGTGTTTTCAGGTTTGCCGAAGAATTTATTTAACATGTATCCCAATTGCGACAATAATGGTTGTAGGCCATAAAACAGTGCAGAACGGAAAGAGGCCCTTCAATCCATCTATTCTCTGCCATTTTACTATTCTGCCCAGTCCCATTGACCTGCACCAAAACTATAGTCCTCCATCAGTTCTCCCAAAAATCCTTGTATCTATCAATTCTTTTTCTTAACTGTCAGAATTGATCTCACATTCATCACTTCAGCTTGAAACTCATTTCGACACTCCCATCACACTCTGAATGAGGAAGTCCCCCCCTAATGTTCCCTTTAAATATTTCATCTTTCACCCTTAACCCAGGTCCTGTGGTTTGCTGTTCCTAATCCCCAGAGAGTTGAGAATAGGTGCAGCAAGCCACATAGAGAGGATCAACGATGTTAAAACCAGGAAACAGAGAGATTCATTAATGGAAACCAGCTCCTGCAGGGTCTTCAGAGACACCACAGACTCAGGGTTACCAGGTTTGCCATCAGTAAGAAGTGTGAGATGATATGGAAGTCTTTGGCCATGCTCTGTTCCTGGACTGTTCTCTCCATTCAGCACAAGGCTCTAAATTCATGTTGCCACTTCTTTTAAATTGACTGCAGCAGATGCTTCTCATTGGAGCAATGGAAAGGTTGACTGGGCATTGTATGTGCAAAGCAAGCTTATCATTGAGTTTGATTTCAACGAGGAGCAGGTGGCAACTCAAGCTTGACAATTTGCCAGCAGTGCTGGCTTCCATGAATGTTGGCAGCCATTGAGTGCACTTAGGTGTCCATAAGGATTCCCAGTAACAAACCAGATCTTTTCATCTGCAGAAAAGGTGACTATTTCATGGTTCTAGGGTCAAAGTCCACCCTCTTGAACCCCCTGTAATTGTAGAGGAGATCTTATACATATGTATCAGAATTATTTAAAAAAAATCTAGCAGTTGGAGAAACTCAGGAAGTCATATAGTCTTTATGGAGGAAAATAGACAGTTTAAACCCTGTGTCAGGGAAATTGCCATTGGGTTTCCTCTGTCTGAATCAAACTGTCCTTCAGACAAAACAAGACAAAGGGGACAAGTAGAAATCCTATTAGAAATCAGATGAGAAGGTTGGGATTCCAGGAAGAGAAGTTGTAATATATTCAATAGGAAATGAAAATGATAAAAAAAATGTTAGAATTCTAAAATATAAAAAGAAAATGCTGAAAAACTCAATTCATCAGGTCAGTTTTCCATCAACAAATACCAGCTCTTCCCTATTTTGAAAATGTTCTGGTTTTTCCCCTCTTATTCCTATCAAATCATCTATAAGAGGTGGTGTCTTAAGAAAGAGCCTCTATCCTCAAGGACCCACACCACCCAGGCCAAGCTACTTCCTTGTTACCATCAGATTCCTGAATGATCAATGAACCACAGACACTGCCTTACTTTGACTTTACGTGCATTATTTTTATTTATTTTTGTAAAGTGGTTTATATAAAGGTTTGCACTGTGACGCTGCCGCAAAACAATACATTTTGTGTCTTGTTCATGACAATAAATTCTGAGTTTGATTCCAACTTCACGTGTGCTCGTAGTCTAATCCATCTGCCAACTTCTTGGACTCTCAGTAAAGTTGTGTCAATCCACATGAAGCCTCTTGTATCCTTACAGCTTGTTATCCCATTCAACAGATATTACAACTGGTCTCTTCCAAGACATTAATGTAGTTTGTAAATAGCAGAGGTCCGAGCACTGATCCTTGTGACACCCCCTTATTATAGCCCACTAGCATGAATATATCTATCCTTGTTTTATTTTTTTGTGTTAACAATTCCTGACCTATGCTCATATTTTATTTCCAGTTTGACCTTGCATTACAGTCTTTAGATGTTATCTCATCAAATGTGTTCCCAAAATAAAAATTTAGAAATCCACTTTGCTGCAAATATCCTCGAGTAGATTTATGAATGCACTTCCAGAAAACCAAATTGACTGCTCCAATCATATCATGACTTTTTTTAATGAATCTTTTGTCAACTCTTGCTTAATTGCATGTTTCACCCTTATCCCCCTAAAAAAAAATTAATGTTGGCTCGCTCGCATGTTGTTCTCTGAATGTTGTGTGCATGAATCGCAAAGAGTTAGGTTGCAGGTGCAGCAGGTTATTGAGAAGGCAAATGGAATGATGGCCTTCATCGCTAGAGGAATTGAATTCAGGAGTAGGGAGGTCATGTGGCAACTGTATAAGGTTCTGGTGAGACCGCACCTGGAGTACTGTGTCCAGTTCTGGTCTCCATATTTGAGGAAGGATATACTGGCTTTGGAGATGGTCCAGAGGAGGTTTACTAGGTTGATCCCGGGGATGAAGGGGTTGACTTATGATGAAAGATTCAATCGTCTAGGATTGTATTCGCTCGAGTTCAGAAGAATGAGAGGAGATCTTATAGCAACATATAGGATTATGAAGGATATGGATAGGATAGATGTAGGAAGGTTTTTTGAGCTGGTTGGGGAAACTAAAATGAGAGGACACAGTCTCAAGATTCGGGGGAGTAGATTTAGGACAGAGGTGAGGAAAAATAGTTTTTCCCCAGAGAGTAGTGAATTTGGAATTCTCTATCCAGGGAAGTGGTTGAGGCTGCTTCATTAGACATATTTAAAATTCAGTTAGATAAATTTTTACATGATAGAGGAATTAGGGGATATGGGGAGAAGGCAGGTAGGTGGAGTTAGGTCATAAATTAAATCAGCCATGATCTTATTGAATGGCGGAGCAGGCTCGAAGGGCCCTTTTTGGCCTACTCCTGTTCCTACTTCCTATGTTCCTATGTTCTCTCTTATGCTCAATCCTGCAAAGATTTCCTGGCAGAACAGTTAGGATAACAGTTACTGCAACGACGTTTCAGCTTCAGCGATCAGGACAGGAGTTCAAATCCCACGCTATCTGTACATTTTAATTGTGTTTGCATGGGTTTTCCTCTGGTTTCCTCCCATCCTTTAAAATGTACCAGCGGTTGTAGGTTAGTTGGGCAGCAGAGGCTCATGGGCCAGAATGGCCTGTTACCTTGCTGTATATATGTCTAAATTTTAAAGTTTAGAACTGGTTAATAAGGCAAATTATTGGAGAAGAGAGAGATAGAAAGACAGAATGTCTTGAGCTACAAGTTATACTTTAGAAGATCTTCTTTGGCTTGGCTTCGCGGATGAAGATTTATGGAGGGGTAAATGTCCACGTCAGCTGCAGGCTCGTTTGTGGCTGACAAGTCCGATACGGGACAGGCAGACACGGTTGCAGCGGTTGCAGGGGAAAATTGGTTAGTTGGGGTGGGGTGTTGGGTTTTTCATCCTTTGTCTTTTGTCAGTGAGGTGGGCTCTGCGGTCTTCTTCTGCCCGCCGAACTGTGAGGCACCAAGATGCACGGTTTGAGGCGATATCAGCCCACTGGCGGTGGTCAATGTGGCAGGCACCAAGAGATTTCTTTAGGCAGTCCTTGTACCTCTTCTTTGGTGCACCTCTGTCACGGTGGCCAGTGGAGAGCTCGCCATATAACACGATCTTGGGAAGGCGATGGTTCTCCATTCTGGAGACGTGACCTACCCAGCGCAGTTGGATCTTCAGCAGCGTGGATTCGACGCTGTCGGCCTCTGCCATCT
Source organism: Narcine bancroftii (assembly GCF_036971445.1). Taxonomy (NCBI): domain Eukaryota; kingdom Metazoa; phylum Chordata; class Chondrichthyes; order Torpediniformes; family Narcinidae; genus Narcine; species Narcine bancroftii. Next base: position 54,597,565 of record NC_091482.1, on the reverse strand, counting down.
TGAGTACTTCGATGTTAGGGATGAAGTCGCTCCAATAAATGTTGAGGATGGAGCAGAGACAACGCTGGTGGAAGCGTTCTAGGAGCTGTAGGCGATGCCGGTAGAGGACCCATGATTTGGAGTGTGGGTATGACAACGGCTCTGTATACGCTAATCTTTAGAAGATATACATTCCATAAATATCTAGAAAGCAGATGTGATGAAGTATCTGTTCTGACCAACTTACCAAGGTATTCATGGATATTTTCAATACCTCACTCCAACAGGGCATGGCACCAACCCGTTTCAAACAGCCATCGATCATAGAAGAGTGTCTTAATGACTGTTGACCGGTCGCACTTACATCAACAGTGATGAAGTGTCTTGAAAGGCTGGTGATGAAACATATGTATCCATGCAATGACATGGATACGCTCCAGTTCGCCCATCATAGTAAGAGGTCTACGGTGGATGCCATCTCATTCGCTCTACACAAAGCTTTGGAACACCTGGACAGCAAAGATGCATACATCAGGATGCTCTTTATCGGCTACAGTTCGGCATTTAACACCATCATCCCCTCAAACACTGATCAGCAAATTCCAAGACCTGGGAGTTAACACCCCATTGTGTAATTGCTGGATTTCCTCACCTCCAGACACAATCCGGTAAGAACATCTCCTCCACAATCTCCATCAGCACCGAAGTACTTTTTTACGGAAGCTGTATTCTTAGCCTCCTGCTCTAAACACTTTACAGCTACGACTGTGAATCTTGGTACAAAAATAATATCTACAAATTTGCAGACGATACCACGATAGTGGGTTGTATAAAGGAAGGGGATGAATCAGCATACAGGATGAAGATTAAAAACATGGCTGAATGGTGCACCAACGCCAACCTTGCTCTCAACGTCACCAAAACTAAGGAGCTGATCATCGACTTCAGGAAAGGAAAGCCAGAGGTGTACAATCCAGTGATCATTGGGGGGTCAGAGTGGAGGGTGAGCAATTTTAATGTTTTTGGGAGTCACCATCTCGGAGGATCTTTCCTAGACCCAGCACACCAAAGGCATCGTGAGGAAAGTGCGTCAGCGCCTCTATTTCCTCAGGAGTTTGCGGAGGTTTGGTATGACACCAGAAACCCTGTCAAATTTTTACAAAGATGTAGTGGAAATTGCGCTGACCAACTGCATCACGGTCTGGTATGAGGACACCAATACCCCTGAGCGTAAAGCCCTCCAAAAGGTCATGGACACAGTCCAAGATATCACAGGCAAAACCCTCCCCATGATTGAGTTCATCTATAGGGAATGGTACCATCGGAGAGCAGCAACAATCATCAAAGAACAACACGCGCTCTGTTTTCGCTGCTACCATCAGGAAAGAGGTGCAGGTGCCACAAGACTCACATCACCAGGTTCAGGAACAGCTGCTACCCCTCTACCATTAGACTTCTCAATGATAAACTCAGAGACTCATTTAAGGAATCTTGTACTCTTTATTGATTTTTTTTCCCTCTTTGTATTGCACAGTCAGTATATTTACATTCATTATCTGTTTACAGTTCTTAGTTTGCTTACATGTTTATTCTGTGTACAGTTTTTTTTTTGGACTACCAATTAGTGGTAATTCTGATACACCCACAGGAAACAAGGAATCTCAGGGTTGTATGTGGTGTCATGTATGTACTCTGTCAATAAATCTGAAATGTGAAATCTGAATTACAGGCCCAGCAAGTGGTGAGCCTGGAAGTTTTTTTGTAATACAATTAAATGACAATGAAACAATATATTATCTCATTGTAGCATTATTTCAGATGCTGAAAGAGGAGACATTTTCTTCGAGTTAACAGTAAAGTCTTCAGCTGAAGAAACTCAGCAGGTTACACAGCATCTACACAGGCAACAAAGGATATATGCGACCAATGGTAATGGATGAGTTTTTGTCACAGTATGAGCAAAATATCAGAATCAGAATTAATTCTCATGAACAAGGCATGAAATTTGGTGTTTTGTGCCAAACATTCATATAAACCACTTTTACAACAATAAATATTTTTAAAAAATCAAAATAGTGCACGAAAAGCAAGGTTCAATGATTATTCAGAAACCGGATGGCAGCGGGGAGTGCTCGCCTTTAGGTTCCTGTACCTTTTTCCCGACGGTAGCAGAGTGAAGAGGGCGTGGCCTGGGTGGTGAGGGTCTTTGAGGATAGAGGCTGCTTTTTGAAGACTCCGCCTCTTGTAGAAATGTCCTCAGTGGAGCGAAGGCAGGTGCCTGTGATGTCACGGGCTGAGTTAACAAACCTCTGGAGATTTCTTGTCCTGAGAGTTGGCGCCTCCATCCCAGACATGCGGAAGTTTTCGAGAGCCTTCGGCGACGTATCGAATCTCCTCAAGACCCTCACAAACAGGCAGGTGCCCGAATGATAAGGTGGGGGGGGGGGCGGGGAGTGAAGAAAGGACTGAAAGAGGTACACAAGTCAACAGGGTAAGAGGTGGAGGGCAGAATGAACTGAGGTGATGGGGGAATAGGGTAGCTCTTTTAATAGAGGGAAGAGGAGGGGAGCTTGGGAAAAGGGGAAAGGAGAGAGAGTGAGATGGGGAGGGGCCTAACAGAAACTAAAAGAGTTGATGATAATGCCATCTGGTTGAAAGTACCCACATGGAATATTAGGTGAAATTTTCTTGTGCTGGCTTTGGAATTTTGTTTGTCTGGATGTAGCTGCAAACAATACTTCCTTTTTCTCTTGCTTCCAATTACAAGAAATACTGTTCATGAAACAAAAGCCAGTTCTTCTGTACACTGCTTCTATCATTTTATATTGGCTTGAACGAGAGAGTGAGCATACAATATTCCCACTTTACTAGATAATAAAAGTTTGGATTCTGGCTTCTATTTCTGGTTCTGTTCGAGGCAGACTTTTTCGAACCTTTTATAGCTGCATCGCATTGCCTTCCACATTCCACTATTGCACAATTTGTATCAGGATCGCACAGCCCTGGTAGTTGCAGTCGAAGAACGCTGGGTTCAGCTTCCTGTTTCGAGAGGCATTTGCACTTTGGCTTCTGTAGAGGGAGAGTGTAGCAGTTTCAGTCTGTTCTGCAAGGGAGGGAGGCATTCATTCCTGTTCCACTCAACTGCATCTCCTGGCATCCCTGGAGATGTCAGTGGGCTGAACTGTCCCACCCTCTATACTGAAGAAGTTAGTGTGGATGAAGAGAATTAAGCAAGTGGGAGGAGAGAGAAGAGGGAAGAAATTAAACTAACTGAATCGTAGCAATTGCTGATCAGCATAATTCTCCCAACACAGAATTCCCAAGAAATTAGTAATCATCTGAATATCTGACTAATTCCTGAGAAGCAACGGTCCTTTTAAGCATACCAATCCATGCAAATTAATAATAATCTATAGCTCTCTCTGCACTGAAATCTTTCTGATGCAACTTATTTTGTAAAAATAAGCCAAAGTAAAACAATGTTAAATGATGCCCCCCCTGGCAAGGAAAATAAATGAAGCCGTTTGGCTTTGCTATGTGTAGATTAAGAGCTAAATACATTACATTTAATATATTTTAAAATTTAAAAGTCACCATGCCTTTCTATTGCATGTTGTGGAGCTGTTTGATTGCCGTTAAAGATTTTAATGGCTTATAGTCCCCCAACAAAAGCCCAGTGAATAGCGGTTACACTTCTAATTGAAAGTTCCAGTCACCATCATATAGACTCCTGCCTACATGGAAAAAAAAAAGTTTTCTGTGGTGTTTAAAGCTGGTTGTTTCTTTGCACCCACATGTCTTGTCAGCAGCCTCTTTCATTGAGCTCGGAGTCTGTGTCAGTGAAATCATCTCACCCTCAAATCTTTCAAGCGTGTAATCACTTTGACTTGAGAAGCACTGATATTTTTTCCAAAGAGAAGTTACTGGGTGGTTCCTTCCACCAATCCAACGTTTTCATTTCCTCCTGCCTGTGAAGATTTCCAGTGGTAATCAACTTCAAACCCTCCACCTGGATTTCACACTGTGTAACTAAGAAGCGAACGACTTATCTGTGTATCGCATTAAATGTTTGTTTTGAACACACATTGAATAGCCTTCACTAGCTCACTAAAGGTCTGCAACTCTCCTGCCAAGACAAAGGCGCTGCATATTCCAACAGTGCCCTAAGCAGCCTTTTGACCATGTCTTACTTTGAATAATTATGAAGGGATTTATTTAAATTAAGACGTACGAACTATTCAGGTTTAAACCTTGGCACAGGATGAGATAATCATGTCCATGAATGTTGGATTAGTTGCATGAAGCCAAAAGACTCCTATCCCTTCAGGAAAGGAGCAATACCAGTCCCTGCCCCTTCTTTTTAAAGGCTTTATTTTGAGAACCATAATTGCTTCAAGTGTTCTCAAGAGTCCCTTAACCCAGACAAAGTGTAAAAAAAGTCACTACAGATTTTTTTTGTATTGCATTAAGACAGATAGGGCCAGAGAGCATCCCTTCCTCATTACTCAACTTTGCAGCAGACACTGTTTTAAATAGTCAGAGATTTAATTAAACTAATTGATCCCCTTGCATTTTATTAGTCATTGTCATAACAAAAAATTTGACCCTGTAGTTACTCACTTAAATTAGAGTTGGTGAGGAATGTTCTCTGTGAAACAATGATGTAAATTGGGGTGGAGCTTATCTGCTCAGTGTTTAAAGGACTTAAATTGGCCCACACTAGCTTTAAGGAAGAAAGAGAAAATAAATAATAGTTAAAAGAATCTTCAAATTAAACTTTCATCGACGTTCAAAGGTCAAAAGTAACCGCTGAATGACAAAATACTTCTGTACTCGAAACACTAAAAATAGCTTGGATTTTTGTCTCTACATTCTAAGATTGACAAATATAATCTTTATGGCTGAGTTTAGATAGATAGTTCTCCTAGGAGATGAAGTTTACCCCCTTTGGAGAAAAAGATAATGCTGTAAATTGGCCCAGTCCCAATTGACCTGTGATTATGCCAGCTTCCCATTTCTGTTAAGGCATTTAATTAGGAAAGATAATGCCAAAGAATGCTGTTCTGGCTTTCAGCTGGGATCGGAAAAATCTGAAGCCAGCTCAATGGCCAACTGAAAAGAATGTAAAGCCTAGATGATGGAATTCAGAATTCTCTGGGAGCCCATTGTTTAAGTGCCAGATGATTGGCATTTATGAAAGTATTCCAAGATACTAGGATGAGACGGTAAAAAGCTTCTGGATTGGCAGAGGTAGACTTGGACTTGCTTCTCTCAGAGAGTGTTCTGCAAACTGGAATAAATCACTAGGTATGGTGGTTGCGGCCAGAGCTTTGGACTCATGCAAGACACTGATGAGATTTGAGGTCGGCATCTTCCCTGAGGGAGATGTGCATCTGAAGCCAGTGAGGATCTGGTGAACAGCCTTCCTGTGGTCACTGTCGAGGGTCACACAGAATTAAGAACAGACTGACAAGAGGAGTCATGAACTCTCACCTATCCAGCAGACAACATTTCCTGGAAATTTATTTTCGTTTGCTGGCATTAAAGTGAATCATGTTGATCTAGCTGCATATTGTACTCCTCCTCAGAAGTTCAGGAATTAATTTTATAAGCAGATTACAACTCGCATCTAGACATTTCTTCCCTTAGAAGATGAAAGGAGAAGTAAAACAGACGGGGGGGTGGGGGGTGTGCGATGTCTAGATTGAATCTATATTAAAAATAAGCTAGGAGATCCAAACTAATTATTTTAAAAGACAAATAGAAAGAATACTGCAAGTGGAAATATTTATCTGGGAGTATAATAACTGATATTAATTTTCTCCTCAGTGAGTATCTTTCCTCCTTATTCTGCCATTCTTAATTCCTATCCTGGTGGCTCTGGCATTGATTATGAATAACTGACCACTTATCTACTAAATGAGGGGAGTGAAGGTTCGTTTGTAGTCCTTTTTACCAAGTTCATTTGGTGTGGCTTAACCTGTAGACTCAAACTTGGACTTTCCAAAATTGAGTCAGTCAATAAGGCAGACACGCTGGTGTTAAACAAAAAAGTCTACAGGTGCTGGAGTCGAGGGCAATACACAAATATGCTGGAGAAACTCAGCAGGTTATGCGGCATCCTTAAAAAGCAAAGGCCAACCAAGGTTTCGGGTCTGAGTCCTTCATCGGACAGCCACTGGTGCTTGAGCCAGACTGTGGAATAATCTGCTGAAAAAATAGTATCAACACCCAATTCATAATTACAGCTGCCTCTCCCCACAAATAGCCCAACTTTTACATACATTCAAATAATATTCCCGGGGGGGGGTGGGGGGTGTAGGACTGAGAAAGACCACGCAGCTCATTAATGCTAAACCAGTTCTTACATGCATTTGTTCCCACTCCCTAGGTTATTCCCATAACCTTGTAAATGTTTTAATTTTTTTTCCCTGCTCTAAATATGTAACGACTTCCCAATAAAATCCACTGATGAGCCTGTGTTTACCATTCTCTTGTGTAAATCCAGAATGGTACCATGGTATCAGCTGGGCTTAGGCAGTGGTTTTAATTTCTCTCGATGTAAAGTTTGAAGGGAGCAATGTTCTGAATCAATACATTGTGCAACCCTTGGTCCAATGGAAATTCTGTCAAATAATTGAAACTAGGGATAATGCACAGTTTATCATAATGGCATAAAATTCAGTTCATCATTCAGAATCAGAATTTACTGTCATGAACATGCCACAAAATGTGTTGTTTTACGGCAGCGTCACATTGCAAACATTATATTAAAATAGTCCAGGAAGAAAATGTCAAAGTAAGGCAGTGTCGGAGGCAGCGGGGAAGGAGCCATCCTCGTGCTGCTGACGGGTCGTTTTCAGACTCCGGTACCTTTTCCCCGATGGTTGAAGTGTGAAGAGAGCATAGCCTAGGTGGTGGGGGACCTTGAGGTAAAGGACACCCCCTCTTGTCATTGTCCTCGATGCAATCTTTTTTTTATTATAGTCATTATTTTACGTTGCTTTAGTTTAACTCTTCTCATTGTTGCATAATCTCTCAGTTGAACTCCAGTAACCTTTTGTTTAAATCTCAGAATGATAGCTGATAACATGAAAGGGAAAAAAAAACTCATTGCACTTTTTAAAGTTGTGATTTACTATGAATCTCTGGTTATTGTGTTATCAATTATCGACATTGCCACCATCAAAATCTATCATCGTATTGAAATGAAGGCCATGCAATTCCTGAATTTCTCTTAAAGGCCTTGAACTGAGCATTTAGACTGAAATTGATCTTGCCGCTGCTCAGAACATCGCAACCATGTTGCCACAAATTTAATGAAATAATACTAATATTCCGTCGCCCTTAGGAGACTAATCGATACTCACAGTTCTAGATAATACAGTAAAATCCCCGGTATCCAGCATGTAGAAGGATCGTGGATGCAGGATATATGAATTTTCCAGTTGACTGAGACACACCCTTGCAATAAGAATACAATTTACAAGACAAAAGCCAGACAAAATGTAAAGTAATTGGGGGGAAGGGGGGAGGTGGCGGAAGTATTGTAGAACTTCATTATTAAAGTTCGCTTTAATCAGGTAATTCCTATAACCTAAGAAAATTTAAATTTGAACCTTAGCCTCAGTGTTGCGCTAGGCCATGCTAACTCTGCCCCATCATAATTAAACCCCCATCTCCCAGTTTACAGATAAAGCCTTACTAACATGTTTCGTACTAGGCAGGGACAGGGAGACACTTTGGGAGAGTCATCCCAGCTGCAAGCTCTTCATCCTGTGTTTGTTCTTCAAACACAACTTTATTGAAATGTTGTTCAAACAGCCGCTGTGGATGGGGCATGAAGGGGCGCTTCGTTGGCTGAAATATTTGCTATCACCTTCACCAAGGGGTTGTGCGTTGCTTTAGCAACATTTACTTTTACAATTTTAAACCTTTATTTCAATTTTTATTTATTCCTATGTATTTTAATTTTTATACGTGTCCTGCTCGTTGGTTGGGTTGCTAGTTGCTTGAATTCCTCCCAGCCCTGAAAAACTACAAGGGATGTAGGTCAATTGGGTGCAACTGGGTGGCACGGGCACGTGGGCCGAAAGAGCGATTACCATACTGTATGTATGTCTAAATTTTAAGCTGTAAGGCAAAGAATGAAGATATTTGGTAGCAATGCTAACATAATCAGAATGATAACATAGCAATTCATTTACTTTATATATTCCACCTGCTTTATAGATTGTGTTGTATTGTCTATCAGAAATTAGATCAACTCACCAGAAAGTTGTTAAATTGGTCATTTCCATTCAGTGTGTTTATAGACAGATGATTGGTTAAAGGTTGCAGGTCATCTTTAATGCTTTGTATATTAAGTTTCCTGTGAAATGTAAAAAAGAGAAAATTTCCTTCAAAGTTACACTTCTCCAATTAAAGTGTTGCCTTGGAAGTTCAATCTTTCCTGATACTAATGCCATTGAGAGTTTCGGCTGTGTCATATTTTCATAAAGCTTCCCATTAATCTTCCAGAAAGCTGGTGAAGATCTTTTGATTCTGATTTGTTTTCAAATATGGGCCCAGTTAGATCAAAAGAGAAGCTAGCCCTTTAACTCTGCAGAGAAGCAGCTCTCCCTTGCAGCTTTATTACCAGTTGTAACTAATAACTGAAGGCAGTTATCTCAGCTGTTAAAAAGGGTGTGTGCATCTGTTGGCTACAGTTTAGAACATTAATAAAAAGGTCACAGAGTGAAAACCTAATAGCTGTCTTTTTCCTCCTTTTCAGGTTACGACTCTTATTATATGCTGTTCTTACATCGATGCTGTTTAAATAACCTTAGATGATTAAATACAGAATAAAACTAGACATCTGAGGAAGCTATTACAGCCCTCTACAGGCGTGATGTAAGCCCAGCCACCTGCAACTTTAAGCATCCGCTTATAGCCATAAAAAAGGGGGCATCTGTTGCCGAGATGTGTTATCACTTTATCCTTGCTGATATCTGTGCACTCCATTCACCAGTCCTGCATGATGTGAATTACTGTCAAATATTTTACAAACAGCTCATACAGGAAGTTCATGGTTATCAGCCTCAGTACAAAGGACAGGCCAGAGAGTTTCAGAAAACCTTTGACACCATGAAAGACACATTGCTGCGCTCTAGTTGACCTCTGGATAATGAGAAGGATTTTTTTTTCATTTGTAGTTAGTGCATTTAGTATGGGGATTATTTTGATCCTTGTTGATTGTTGTAATTTTCTGTGCCTCTTTGTGGGACTGGGATATTAAAGTACGAGGGGAATAAAATAAACAGCATTCGTCATTAGTAACTTAGTTCTCACCTCTTATCAGCTAGCCTGGATTTTTGATAAATAGTTTTCAAACTGAATTCAGATAGCATGTTAGTATAAACACAATACTGTCTGACCAATGCTATTAAATCACGCTGGACAACAAAAATTTTTGGGGCAAGTGGAATCCATTAATGTTGGCCCACTATTGTTGGACACTGACACGAGAAGCGGAGTACAAGCGAAAATAAGTGGCAAAACATATTTAGGTCAGTTGAACTGACGCAATGCATCAGCAATTAAACATGCTAAATTCAATAAAAGTTTGTTTAACATTTCTCTAACTTCCTATGCAAATCTGAAGTTACCCTTGTGTTCAGCTTGAAGCTATCATAATCTTCAATTTTTTTTCAGGAAGCAAACTTTTTGAAAATAAATTGCTGTTCCCTGATTAGCTCTTTCCTCCTGACCTCTATAAATCTATGGATATAAGCATTTATGTAGCCAAGCAGTGAAACTGTACTCAGATGAATAATTTTACTTTTGGATAGTTTTGCATGGTTAGTTTTCATGCATTTCATGTCACGTGTATCAAATATTGGTGGTCTCGTTGAGTCAAAAGGATTTGAGTTCAACCATAAATCTATTGACGTGAACACAAAATCTAGACTGTTTTTATATGTATAGGGGGCATAGGGCTGTCAGAGGTGATGCCTTGTTGGAAAAATAAGTTGCTTATCTGCTACCCTATTTGTTCTTCTACCAAAGTATCATTTGAAAGAAAGCAATGATCTCTCACTGCTGCATGGATCCTCTCTGAGTCATCCCTTCTCCAGCTCTTTGGGAGAGTGGACTAGTAACCATAACTCACTGAGAAGCCCAGGAGCTCCCTGTGGCGACCCTATTCCACCTGCCTCCACCACCATTGTCGGTGGGGCATTTCATGCGCCCACTACCATCTTTGTGGAAAAGCTTACCTCTTGCATTCACCCTTGCAATTACTCCCAAAACAATGCCTCCACATGTTAGTCATTTCAGCCCTGGGGAAACAGTCTCTGGCCACCCACACAATCAATGCTCTCATCATATTATGCACATCTGTTCAGTTGCCACTCATCATCCTTCGCTCCAAAGACCAAGTTAACTCAACCTGTCATCTTAAGGCATATCCTTCAATCCAGGCAGCACCTTTGTAAATCTCCTCTGCATCCTTTCGAATAGCATCCTTGCCCTTCCCGCAATGAAGTGACCAGAACGGAACAAAATATTCTGAGTATTACTCATCAGTGAAAGCGCTGAAAGACCAAAGGAACTGCTCACACTAACCGTCGGAGACTCTCATATTCGTAAAACAATATTTATTTAATTGCATAGATTAAATACTTGTCCTGCATATGTATTGTTTGTCTGTATGTGTGTTATGTCTGGTTGTGTGTCTGCATGTTTTCCACCGAGAATGTTGTTTCATCAAGATGTGCTTGTAGAATCAGATGACAATAAACCTGACTTGACATTCCAATCTTTCTTCCTCTGTTCAGTTGAAAATTCTGTCCACCATTAATCTGGTTAGGTATATTACAAACTTCCAGACTCATGATTTTCAATAATTTCAGATTATTCCAATTCCCAGCTGTCATGAATTTCTCTGCTGTAAAGGTTCACCCAGGTGTTTGTTTGTCACCACTGTTCCCTCTAAGCTAGGGGTTGAATGATATCAACCCCTGGGAGGGTCAAAGGGACAATCTAAGTGGGGGGGGGGGGTGGATAAATACCAGGGTGTTGAAAGGGGGTTGATAAATGGCTGGGGGGGTGGATGATACAAAATTTTGAAAATAGCACCTAAGGGCAGGAGTGGCCAACCTCGCGGGAGAGCTGCCCTTGGCGGCTGCCATGTTGGATTTGGTTCAGCCTCTTAATAATAGAGAGCAAAGGACTGATGGAGCCAGAAAGGAGGAGGTACGTGTCCAATGCCATCGCGCTCCCCCCATCCAGCACTGCCACCCCCCCACCCCGGTCTGTCACCACCACCACCCCAAGGATTCCATGCTTGAGGGTCGATGAGGTACCAAGGATTCCATGAAGGGGTCGATAGTCTAAAAGGTTTCACGATCCCTGCTCTAAGCTGTGCACGTCTACGCGTGCACACAATTTTGCAACTAGCGCACAAAGGAAAATAATGTGCACACAAAAGGTTAATTACCCAAAATAAATCTTAACTAAATACATTACTTTGTGGAATGCAATCATACTTGTAATTATAACAAAAAACAAGCCAATACAATTAGCCATGAGAGATAGGTTGTGCCAAAATTATCTTGAAACATTTTCATGTTTACATTTGCACGCATTCAGTGCATACATGCATTTGTCACAGGAAAAAAAATTGCACAAGATTTTTGCATACATTGACTAGTAAAAAAAATCCTTGTCACCCATCTCTTCAATTTTCACTGCATCTCACAGAATCATGAGCCCCTTTTTCACTGGCACCTTGTCCTAGAAATTGACGGCCAATTTACTGGTTAAGGATCCAGTGGGAAAGCGAATCAAACTGCCCGCCGGCATCAAATCACGCAAAGTCACGCCGGGAATTGATGGTCTCGGCCCCTACTCACATCCCTGATGTCAGCTGATGCCGGCCTGCCGATGAAACCAGTATGAAAAGGTCAAGTCACATGGGACATTGCCGGTTGAAGGTAGACTTTCCTATTCCCGGGGATGACTTGTGGTCAATGTGAAAGCAGGTAGTGTCCTGGTTAAATGTGGCCCAGTGGGAAAGCAAAACCTGCTCTTTAACCAGGACACTGAATGGTCAATTAACTGGGATGCCAGTGGAAAAATGGGCTATTGTGTCATGTGTCATACAGCACAAAAAAGGCCTTTCTGCCTTTTCAGACTCTCAGCACTATCTCTGTTCTTTCACTGTCTCTCCAACGTTTCCCATTTTCAAAGTTCTGAGCAAAACTTTAACTGTTTCTCTCTCTGTAGATGCTGATTTTTTCCAGTATTTTCTGATTTCATTTTCATTCTGATTATATTCCATCCATTATCTGAACCACATAGAAAATCCTGCAAGCAATTCTGTTCTTTGAGAGTAAAGCTGTTAATAACTACATGACATGAGCTTGTATACAACAGCTGAAAAGAATGTCTGATTTTCAGATTTGATATTCATTTAAAATGAGTTTTCAGTTTAAGTTGCTTGTAGCTATGTTCCAGTATTGATTACCAGGAATTATTTTTTGATTCTTATGGGCTGTTGACTTTAATGTGAGACTGCATTGGTTTTAACTGTGTGTTCTAACAATCAAGTGTCATTTTGTCAAGACACAAGAGGAAGATCAAGGCCATTGTGCAAAGCTTTGTTTACATTGTGTCTTGGACCCTTAATTTAGGCTCATTTGATCTCACTGATCTGAAAGAGTCAGTGCAGCCGACCTCTTTTAACTGCTGCTCCTTCACAGCGTGAATTTTCCTGACAAGCATGTTTCATGTTGGATAAATGCACACGGTGGCCATTGCCTGATCACATCAAATGTGCATATACAGAGGCATTTATGCCTACCTTTACTTGGCAGGGTAGACAGAATGCATCGGATGTTGTAAGCATATCCCAGAGAACACGGATGTAAACTCAAATTCCACTAACCCTATCACTGACTAGTCTCCATTAGGCCTTATTACAGAGCTGGGTTAACAACATTGCTGGGATTAATTCAGAGTCCACCATTCAAATGAGGTTACACCAAGGATGCTGAATCAGGCAGATGTTCAGTCTTTTTCAAAATCAAATTCCCTTTGTAAATGGAACATGAAATTACATTAATCTATCAGATAGCAGCTCATCTTTCCTTCATTGAAACTCGTTTTGGATCTATTTTAAGTAATGGTATTAGTGAAAGAGTTACAGCTTGTATGCTCTGACACAACTTGGTTCAAACATTGTCATTCAGTAGGCAGTGCAATGTGCTGTATTCAGACCTGTAAAGGTTTAGGTCTTGCCAATGGAATAATTTAATTTTAATTTAGACCTACAGCATGGTAACAGGCATTTCAGCCCATGAGTCCATTCTGCCCAATTTACATCCAATTAACTTACATCCACGTTATGTTTAATGAAGGTGGAAATAGATCAAGAGCCCTTTCTTTTGGTGCTACTAAATATTTAGTTCCTCAAAGTAATATCCTTTCGATCAATGATTTTCAAACATTTTCTTTCCACTCACGTACCACTTTAAGTTTTCATAGATGCTCTGTGATGAGTAAGGCATTACTTAAAGTGGTATACGAGTGGAAAGAAAAAGTTTGAAAACCACTGTTTTAATCGTACCTAATTAACGTGTTATTTGAATGGTTTCATAATTCCAAAGAAATTGGACCAATGACAATTTTTCTCAAGAAAACTATTTCAGTAACAATTGGGTCTAGAACAGTGATTCTCAACCTATTTTTTTTTCCACTCACATCCCACCTTAAGTAATCCCTTACTCATCACAGAGCACCGATGGCATAGGAATTAAAGTGGAAAGAAAAAGGTTGAAAACCACTGCTCTAGATTATTGCTTGTTGCAAAACTAGTCATTCCTTTGGGGATTCTCCAGGTAGCTTAAAATGGAATTTGATGAATCCCTCTATTGGGAATCAGTGCAACTAAACGGTTCATTTGAGATCCAACAAATTGTTGCCAAGAAAGAACAGGGTTTCTCCATCACTTTTGATATTAACCAAGTAGAAACTAAATTCTCTTTGGCAAAAAGGTTCAAATTAAGAAAATAACAGTGCAGACTATTGGCAGGATTCCAGTAAGTATAATGCAAATTGACAATATTTATGGAAATTAACACATTACAAAATCATGTGTACTTTGACCATTTCTTTTCTACTCGGAAAAGGGGTCAAGCACTCCTTGATCAGAATTTCACTCTAGCCACTTTACTTACAGCCACAATTCCATTGATGCTTCAGATTTTTTTAAAAAAAGAAATACAGCACAGTAACAGGCCCCTACCAGCTTGTGAGCCCCCGCTGCCCAATTACATCCACTTGACCTACAACCCCATACGTTTTGAAGACTGCGAGGATAATGAAGGAAACCCACAAGGATACGGGGAGAATGTGCAAACACCTTACAGGCAGTGCCGGATTTAAGCCCGAGTTGCCGGTGCTGGATAGCATTGCGCTAACTGCTACACTAACTGGTTTATTTTTCACCTCTGTTGAATCATTAACGAAACCAAAAGGACTAAATATAATTAATGCTTATTTTTGTTTAATTAATTTTCAGAGAAACGGCGAGAGGTTGTCATCGTCAAGTTGCTGAATATCAAATGGCCTCTTCCTGGTGGGAGGCTCCATAAGACGATGATCTCCTTGGGGTTTCTTTCAGTGATATTTTCCCCCTCTTTGTCCCAACTTTAATTAGGGTTAAAATTCTGCTGCTATTTCGGTTGTGTTAAGAATGGGCTAATGTTTATTTGTTTAGCAGCATTTTAGATAAGATGTTCGAGGATAGATAATTGTTCAATGATAAACTTGATCACTAGGTCAATTAAAGACTTTTTTCTGGGATTTCCAGGTAATGAACTATCCTTCATTTTCATGTCATGACTTCTTAGTTAGTTTCATTGCACAGCAACCAAAATCACAGTTCCTTTGCACATAATAGCATGTGACCTTTTAACTTAATTACATATTTAATTTATGTTCATATAAAAGAGTCATGTGAAGGTGCTTCGGCAGGATAATGATCAAAATACTGTATCTACTCTGTTACGAGTATCTTTCCCGTCCTCCACTTCTGCTTTTGCAGAAATTATGAAAGTTGGATTTAATTTTGGGGGCTCTGTCCATGATATAGTTTTCTTTGCATTCTGGCTGGTTGCATCACTGTCTGGGAATGGAGGTGCCAAACCTCAGGACAAGAGGGCCGTTAGCTCAGCCTGCAGCATCATTAGGCCACTCCATCGAGCACATCTACATGAGGCGGTGTCTTAAAAAAAGTAGTCCCTATCCCCACCACCCAGGCCATGCCCTCTTCACTCTGCTACCATTGGGAAGGAGGTACAGGAACCTAAAGAGGAGCTCTCAGCGGCACAAGAACAGCTTCTTTCCCACTGCCATCAGATTCCTGAATGATCAATGAACCAAAGACACTGCCTGACTTTTTGTGCAGTTATTTTTTTTGTAAGATGGTTCACAATATGAAAGTTTGCGCTGTGATGCTGCCACGAAACATCAAATTTTGTGGCTTCTTCATGATCATAAATTCAGATTGTGATTCCCGAATTAAAATACTGCAGGTGCTAGAAATCTGAAAATTAAAAATTGAAAATATTGGAAATCACTGTCCGGTACAGAGGAGCCAAAACTCGTGACAAGAAAAAACTCCAAAGTGTTTGTTAACTCGGCCTGCGATATCACATGCATCAATCTTCACTCCATCAAGGACATCTACAAGAGACGGTATCTTGAGAAATCAGCCTCTACCCTGAAGGACTCCCAGTACCCAGTCCATGCTGTCTTCACACTGCTACAATCAGAAAAAAAGATACAGGAGCCTCAAGACAAGAACTCGATGGCACAAAGTCAGCTTCTTCCCCTCAGCCATCGGATTCGTGGATGAGCAATGAACCACAGACACTGCCTCTCTTTGACTTTTACTTGCACTCTTTAAAAAAAAATTGTTTTGTAAGGTGATTTATATAAACGTTTGCACTGTGATCCTGCCACAAAACGACATTTTTTGTGACATATTCATGGCAATAAATTCTGATTCGGAAATATTCAGCAAGTTGGACAGCATGTGATGAGAAAGAAACAAAGTTAATGCTCCTTCAGTCATATTTATCAGGGGCAGAACATACATGTATTCACATGATCTCCTGTTCAAAATCAAAAAGGAGCCAAAATTAATAATTTGCTTTTGTCCGGATAGAACTAACAAAGCAACATTACAAGGCAATAATCTTACAAATAATGGTTCTTTGAGAATCACCAGTCACTGAGTGGTGCATTCAATGAATCTAAAGTGATATCCTCAAGCAGAAAGGTATGAGCTGAGAAGAATTCTGCAATATACAAAAAATTAGTTGTGGTTTCTAACATTGTTGAAGTTATTATGCTTGCAATTGTAATGTTTGCATTTATTTCCATGTGATTGGTTTTATAACAATCCTTGTGAATGAAATAAAATCTCACTTAAATATGTAATTATTTTCTGAATAATATAATTGGGAGTAAAAATGATATAGCTTGCCTAAAGTTACCAATGAAATCACATACACTGAAAGTATGTTTAGAAAATACATTCAGTGTAGTTCTCTTTACTTGGGTATGAACCTGTGTACGAAACATAAATTTATTTTATTTCTATGTTATAGTACTTTAAAACGTTTTATTTCTTTTAAATTTAATATAAATATAGATAGATTATTTCTTTTTATCTCCAACACTGGAGCCACCAGGGCATAGTCAACATGACGGTTAGTGCAACACTGTTACAGCACCAACGAGCAGGGTAAAACTTCAAACTTTGGCACTGTCTGTAAGGAGTTTATATGTTCTCTCCCTGTGTCTGCGAGAGTTTCCTCTGGGTGCTCCGGTTCCCTCTCACTGTTCAAAAATGTATTGGCATTGTAGAGCAATTGTCTGTAATTTGGCAGCATGGGCTGTAAGTCTAAATTTTAAAATAAACACAGCTAAACATGGGGAAAAGCATTGAGTTTTGAGTGTCAAGGCCAACAATCTTTAATGATTGACCTCACATTTTCTCAGCAAAACCAAGTTGAACAGGAAACAAACGGTGGTTCAGATTGGTATTCAAAGGATTTTCCCCATCAGCATTGCCAGTTTTTGTTGTAATCTCAATTACATGTGGATGAAATGTTTGAACTGATAATCTTCTACTGTTGCATCATACTGGCAGATCCAAATTCCTGAATAACATGATTGGAGCTTCTCTTAGTTCAAGATTATGTGTTGGCCTGCTAAGTGAAAGAGAGCTTAAGCATTCAAGAGGAAAATGTGCAGCCTTATCAATGCCTGGCACACTGTCAATAGATGAATATTGTACATGTTTTTCAGGAAGTTTTGAAAGAAGGTCTTTATTTATGATCTAACGGTCCTTTTTTAGTGCTAAAACTGCTCGTTCATGCAACTATTAATATTCCAAATCAGTGTTGGGTGACATTTGGAAAAACAGCTTGTATCAGATCACAAAGCAATGCAACAATTCAGCCCATAATTTTCATTGAAATGATTCTTGTTGAGTTTTTGCATTCATTTTCCCCATTTCCTAACTTAAGTAAACTCAAATGAATCGCCTGCCAAATCCAACAGCAAACTTGTTTTCAAGTGTAATGGTTTAACATTTTCCCAAATATATGATGTCTTAAATATAGACTTTAAATTCATCTGCTTAAGTACTTTATGGGTTTACTGGTCGTGTTTGACAAAAATCTCCAGTTACCACTAAAGTAACAACTCCAATTAATTTATCATGGTGTTAAATTTTGCAGTGTTCAATCTAATGCTTTAATGGCTGCCATGAGACATTGCACATTCATCCCAAACAATAAGTTTACAATGTTTTCTTTATTATTCCCCAACCAAAATTAAATCTTGGCATTTGTCAAATTTAAAGGAAGCCTATAAGCAGTCCTCACCCAACCCCTTCCCTCCCATTCAAAAGCCTGAGCAGGGCAGTCATGTTTTATCTTTGATATTTAACCAAAGGACAATGGGCAACATGGTTACTTTAGTTGTTAGTGCCACGCTTTACAGCGCCAGCAATCCGAGTTCGAATCCAGCATTGTCAGTAAAGAGTTTCCGTGTCCCCGTGGGTTTCCTCCAGGAGCTTTGGCTTCCTCCCACCTTTCAAACCGTTGCGGGGGGGGGAGGTGGTGTTGTAGGTCAATTAGGGCATTTGTGTGGCATAGGCTCGAGGGCTGGAAGGGCCTCTTATGCTATGGTACATCGAAATTAAATTAAAATGAATAAGGAACACTTTTCCTTCTCCGCCAGAAGCATTCAAAAAAATTATTCGTGGTCATTATAAACATTGTAAAACAGCAACTAATGCAATTTTTTCAATACGTCACTGAACTTGGTTCCTCCTCTTCCCTATACTCATATTCATCTCAAGAGTTTAAATCTTGCCTCTTGAATCTACACAGTGCATAGATGTTCTGTTTCGCTTTGTGGTTCAAAGAGACAAGAACAAAAAAGATCTGAAAAACAAGTATTTTCAATGGAGAAAATTAAAATTGGGTCCCCTTTCTGGTATGGAGTGCCTTCTATAGGAGTTTTTGAAAAACTAAGAATGCAAAGGACATTCTTAGGCTAAACCCAATCTACATGATTTCAGATATTTACATTATTTCACGAATGAGCTACATGCAAGAGAAACAAACATTCTATTTTTTCGATATATATTTAGATTACATCCATTATGACATCCCCATACATTCACAATCCTGTATGGATGACAAGTGGGGCTTGGTAGTTTTAAAGTGAGCAACTTGTGCTTTACAGCTTAACCTGATTCGGAGATAAAGCAGAATTCATTAGATATGCAGTGATATAAGATATCCCCCTCACTCATGGTAAAACTTCAAACTTCATTCATTTTTCTATCACAGACAGGGTATCCTCTTCATTTTCTTCATTCTTCATAAGGATGACAAACCTGATTCCCATTATCAATATTCACTGGATTAATATCTGCTTTCACCTTCACCTGAGGTCTTCTCACCTCTGCTGCCATTTTGGCTGGGACTTATCCACATAATTCGAGCCAACACCTCAACAATCAATTAGATCTTCTTCAACTCAGTAATTGACCTACTGCCTAATAGAGGTTTTTTTTTGCAGTCCTTCCTAAATTTGTTGATATAGTCTCAAAAAAAAGTGACCAATCAAGCAGTAAACTGCATTGGAAATTATTGGTCATTAACTCAAGTACAAATGTCATAATATCAAAAAGCAGTTATTTATACATTGTCGTGTAGAATTTCGAAGAGAATGCAATCATAATGTCTATAATGAACAGGCAAAACAAGGAATGAGAAACAAAATCAGGCAAATAAGGCAATTGCCCTCTTGCCCATTCTATAAAATGCCAGATTTCCCACTGGTAGAAGAGCCAGGGCAGAATCAGAAATGGGATGCAAGAAGATGCCAAGGGCACTGAAGGCTTCCAGATCTGTTGGTGGTGGGGGGGGGGTTCAAATCTGGAGCTTGGGTTGCCGATGGTTTGGACTGGAATATGTGTGGCTTCATAGGTTGTGGGAGCACTGGAGGTGAATTCATGAATGCTCAGTGACCCTGGCAGTGTGGGGGCCCCTTTGCTTCTTTCTCTCTGGCTGTAAGAGGCACCCAGCAATTTCTAATGATGGCAAATCTGTTTGCCTCATGGCCGACTAAAGCAAATGTCATGTAATATTTCATGTTTTATTACATGGCAATAAAGGAATCTCATATTTTGAATCTCCCCAATGCAAATTTTTGTGGCTAGCTATCAGTCATCATTTCCTGCCCTCTTCAAGTGTGTTGACAACTTTTCAAGCATGCATAATACAAGAGAAAAGCATGTTCTGGCCTTTAGCATTTGAAGGAGCATCACGATGTTTTCGGCTGGAATTAAGCTGATCAGGATGTGAACAAGTTTTCAACATCTGTAGGACTAATTGAGAATGGGAATTGGGTTAACTTGTTCAGGGTGAAGGAAGAACAAAATGAACAGGGAAGAGAAACCCTGAGCGAATGAAGCATGTTATGTTCTCCAATATTTAGGCGATAACAGACACGAAACCTCTGTTATGATACTTAAAATCCTTTCACCTGACTATATTGTGGTTTTATTTGTAGGTTTTTGATAAATTCTAAATATTGTTTAAAAAGTTGTGTCTACTGATATTATTGTTGACCGTTGCAATTTTAGCTAACAATTAAATCTCTGAGGAAAGGAATTCCTCTGAGTATTGCCCTTCAATAGAAATTTGGAGACAGAGTTGGGATAATTGGTGACAATGAGAGCTGGAAGTGATTACATCATGAACCCACCCTCTTCTGACAGAAGAGCTTCTTTCTGCAAGAAGAGCAGATCTCTATTGAGCGTTGACTGGTCAAGAAGTAGACAATGGCCGAGCATTGTTGTATCTTAAACCTCACATAATAGTCATTTAAATCATGTATCTGTTGGTAGCTATAAAGATGACAACATCATTTAATTTTCACATCAACAGGCATTCATACCAATCCTGCTAAATTGGCCAGTTTTTGTAATGGCTCACAACCACCATAATTTGAAAGAAAATCTCCAGAAACCATGCCAGGCTCGTACATAGTTGGTATTCCAACAATCCTTCACTCTGTCTGTCTTATGGAATTGTTTTCAATAAGTGTTAATAAAACGGTTCCATTCTGAACATTGGATGCTTTGGGTTGATTGTATAATTTTTCCCCACTTGGATTAATACAGGAATGGTTTCTTATTCTGTTCAACATAGCCATGTATTCAACCCAGAAGGGCATTAATGTGAAGCATTAAATATGTTTCAGACGATGAGAAACTGGGGGGTTTCAAAAGATCAGGCAGCATCCATGGAGAGAAATGGACTGTCACTGCTTTAGCTGAGGATTGCACATAATTTGTTCAATATTCAATTTCTTGTATTCTCCTAATATTTTCTCTCTCCCAGATGTTGCTGCACCAACTGGATGGATACAAAGGTATCAAGCAGAATCCAATTTAAGTACAGCACAGGACCAATTAAACTACCAACCCCATATGCATTTGTGGGAGGAAACCAGAGCATCTGATGGAGATTCATGCAGACACAGGGAGAACATACAGACCTCTTAGGGACAGTTTTGGATTCTAACCCAGGTCGCTAGTGCTGCAATAGCAATTGCACTAAATCACTATGCTGCCCCTTCTCTGGAAAGGCAGGGTTAACATTTCTGGTCTATGACAGCACTTCCTGTTTTTACTCAATACAATTATTTAACATGAAGCTCAGCTTACTCTTTCAAACAGTGCAAAACTGTGCTATGACAACACATGCTTTCAATATCTACAATCAAAATACAAGGCTTATTTTTATCCTTAATAATCCATGTTGTTGACAATAATGTCATCAAGATGCAGGATACTTATGAACCAGAACAACTCACTGCACAAGCTTTGCTGTTAACAAGACAGGAGCAATAAGTCCTGAATCTCTATGGTCTTCTCCCAGTATCCTCCCACATGCTAGGTGGAAAATCAGTAGCATTCTTGGAAAGGTGACGGAAATGGATATTTTTGGCCACCTCTGACATTCTGCCAGGAGATGTATTAAATCTCCTGTGAGTGTACTCTGTAACTTAACCCATACCCATAACTAGAAAGTATTCAAGATGAATTTTGAATATTAAAGGGACATTATAGAAAAAGATGGCAATAAAGATGTTGCTTCCTGAATATTTTATGGATTTTGGACTGCTGATCACAAAAATCGCCTGAAAATGTTCCTATTATGTAGCGCTTCTTAGATATAATCTATTCTTTGTGATTTCCTGTCATATTTTAAGTCTACTCCAAGCATACAAACCATAAAGTGCAACATGTGATTGAAAATTCATTTTCTGCCTTCGCACGTGGACTTCTTCCCTGGTGATCTTGGCACATTCAGTGATGAACATGGTGAAAGATTTCACCAGGACATTGTGATCATGAAAAAGCAGTATCAGGGCAACTGGAATCCATCAATGCAGGTTGACAATTATTGGACACTGACACGAGAGGCATCAGATGCCAAGTACAAACGAAAATGAGTTGCAAAACATTTTTAGGTCAGTTGAACTTACATAATATTCAACATCATTATGCAATTAAACAGGCCAAATTCAATAAAAGTTAATTTCATATTTCTCCAATTTCCTACTCAATACAGCAAATCTGAAATTATCTGTGTCCAGCTTGCAGTTGTATATCATAATTGCCAATTTTTTTAAGGAAGCCAAAAAGTTGTTGTCCGGTATATTCTGAAGTTTTGAAAATATTGCAATTTAAATATAAATCACATTGAAGGGCATCATGATGTCACCTAAATGCCAAAGATGACACATGATGTCACTGAAGGAAAACAAAGTACAACCGTTCCACT
Source organism: Narcine bancroftii (assembly GCF_036971445.1). NCBI lineage: Eukaryota > Metazoa > Chordata > Chondrichthyes > Torpediniformes > Narcinidae > Narcine > Narcine bancroftii. The sequence continues at coordinate 54,575,159 of NC_091482.1, read as the reverse complement.
GTTCTATTCTTCTCACTCTTCGTTGACCAGGGCAGTGCCCTGAGAGCTATAGTTCAATGAACAAAATTTGAAGCAGTGCACAATGAGCTTTCTGTGTCGAGTGAAGGGGAAGGCACAATCCTTTATTGTGTTCACAGAAGGTGGCGGAGAATCTACGTCACCACAAGGCACACACCATCGCCTTGCCTGGCAACCACTGTGAGTACAGCTGACATTGCAAAGTGCGAGCGAGTCCTCTGCCAGCTGACAGGGGATTCCACTACATCTTCAGTATCGGATGCTCCGTGCTTTGAACTCCTACCTTTGTCCTTCTCCAGACCAGCTGAGTTTCTCCAGCATTTCTCTGTGTTTTTACTAAAGTATTGTTGCTCCCTTAGTCATAATGGGAGTGCAATCTAATCAATCCTGTTCCAAAACATTTTCTTGGCATTTTATAGGCTTGACAGGACCAGAGAGTCAGGAGAAAAATTTGGATGAATTGTCCCACCATACATCCATGTTAGTGGAAAGCCTCTGCTGCATTCCACTTCATCTTCTCATTCCCCTGTCGACAACACAAATGATGCCTTCTCCTGATGACATTCTAAGTTCTACACTAAACCAGGGATCATCAGCTCAGGTACTTTCTGTTCCTCTGCCTCCACGTGATACTCCGCAACAACCCGTCTGTCTGCCAGCAGAAAATCCATCACAGGAGAATCTTTCCTCAGGAAGACAGACTGACAGCAGAGGCCAGTGGATGTCCTTGCCAGAAGAAATGGAACTAAATTTGTTCTACGCCATTCCCCCACACCACCCCCCTCCCCACCTCAACTTCCTGAAACATCAAGAAAATGGTCAACAGTCTACAAATATTTCAAGGATTTATATATATTTATAGTGATTGTTGAGATCACAAAATGCAGGAAGAAAATATGGCGAAATTATAATGTAATTGTCACATGTAATTAGACTGGGGAAATTAAAGGTTAACCTTCCTTCCAATAATGCTGCAAATAATATTTCCTAATAAACCGCATACATTTCTAACTTTAAATCAGCCTAAACTGATGCCACCAATATTAATATTTGTGACTTTGGTTTAATTAAATGAAGGTAGCATTGAATTCCAACCCAAAAATAATAAGTTTCACATAAAGACTATTAATATTATTCACACCCACATGTCTGCTCAATGATCTTGACCCTTATAACCTTGGCCTTTTCAAAGGCTTACATTGCGCCTGCCTGCAGTCCCTGGCATGTTATTGACATAAACAGAATTTAATCTGTCTCCAGCAAGCACGAGGCAAGTACCACACCGGGTGATGACTGTGTGCATTACATAACAAACCACAGATTTTTTTTTGTCTGATTTTTTTTTAAATATCCACTGAAATTTTTCCTCATAACTGAACTGGATTTAAATCAAATTTGGTTATTGTAAATTTGGTCTCAATCACTGAGAAACAGAGCAGAAAACAAGAGTTTGAGCCTAATGAAAACAAAACATATACAAGCTTTGTTTGAAAACTGCCGTGGCGGTGAAATTGGTGTGCAACTTGGTGTTAACCACTAGTCGATTTCTCAAACTCCTGCAGCAAAAAGAGACCTAACTGGGCTTTGTTTAAATCCAGATCTCAGCAGGAAAGCATTTGGAAATTCCATGGCTTCGACAAAACCTTCCAATAGCAGCTGGGCACCGCAAACAACTGCTGCACTGTCCCACAATCAGAGAGAGGGGTGGGAAGGGCGAGATTATTCGATGATGGAGCTTGGTTTTGCAGGCATTACAAACAAAATTAGGACATAGAAATCTACAGCACATTACAGGTCCTTCGGCCCACATTGTTGATAACCTGCTCGAACAACTGCCTAGAATTTCTCAAATGCATACCCTCCATTTTCTCAGTTCCAGGCACCCATCTGATAATCTCTTCAATGATCCTATTGTACCTGCTTCCACCACTTTTGCTGACAGCACATTCCATGCACCCACCACTCACTATGTGAAAACCCTTCTCTTACATTCCCCCAGTTCTGACTGCCACTGTTAATCTACGCCCCTTTTGGGCCTCTTCTGGCCCTAGAACATTTCCTTGCTGAATCTGGTCTGGTAGAAAATTCCACGCCAATCCTTTCTGAGACGGCCTCATAAAAATTGCAGTCTGCATTCCAGTCATTTACAAACATGCATCGAGCGGCACTGATATCGTAGCGGTTAGCGCAATGCTGTTAGAGTGTCAGCAGTCGGGATTCGAATACCCCGCTGTCCATAAGGAGTCTGTACATTCTACCAATGTCTGCGTGGGTTTCAGTTTCCTCTCCTCAATCAGAAAAAATATACTGGGGGGTAGCATGGATTTGTGGGCTGAAGAGGCCTGTTACTATGCTGTATCTCTAATTTTTTTTAAAATTAATTTAAAATTCTAAATGCAGACAGGGGGGAGAAAAGTCCTTATCAAGTTTGGGAGAATAGCTTTGTCTCCTGCAGAGGGGAAAAAAAACAACTTTCACAAAGTAAAGCATGACTGAATTTGATGGATGACACAAGTTCTGCTGGGGTTAGGTACAAATATCCCCAGCAACTGATGAGTAGCATCTAGTTCATACTTGCAGACACAGAGCCCTTTGAAAACACACAGGGTCAATAAACCAGAATGCTGCTGGGTTGCTTGGACTCATCTTTCTCAACCTAAGTGGAACTTAGGAGGATCTATCAGAGGAGCCATTTCACCAAGCCACAAACTGAAATTCTCCACTCATCCACCTGCTAATTTCAGAGGATTTTGCCATCGATCTATCAACTGGAAGGATCCAAACATTGTGAAAGGATCACTTAGCATTATTCTGTTTGAATAATGTACCCATTGAGCACTGATGGATCATCTCATTAAAGCAGTTCCTAAATGAATCACTAAGCAGATAGGTTCACACCAGACACTTATGTAAAGGTCCCATTCACTGAGCCACTGTAAGATTAACTATTTTCACTCCATGGCTTAGAAAAAAACCCCCACCCATTTGCGTCACTATGGAAAGATAGATCTTCTAAACATCAAATGAAAGGATATGCAGCCCAAACCATTGAAGGGTCCATCCAGTAATCCACTGTGGAGTGGTCCAGTCAGGGAGACACGAGCTGGGAAGTGTCAACAAACTGAGGGCCTAACCAAGTGGGACTCCTACAGTCAATGACAGATAAATATCCAACCACTCTCTCAATAGACCAACTGAAAAGGATCTACTCATTGAGACAATCACAAAACATGATTTGCTGAAGACTACTTACAATTTCGAAGAAGGCATCTTTGGAATCTGGTTTACAAGGAAGTGTTACCAATCAAACCGTGCATCTTGGCGCCTCACAGTTTGGCGGGCAGCAACCTCCTTTGAAGAAGACCGCAGAGCCCACCTCACTGACAAAAGGCAAAGGAGGAAAAACCCAACACCCAACCCCAACCAACCAATTTTCCCCTGCAGCCGCTGCAACCGTGTCTGCCTGTCCCGCATTGGACTTGTCAGCCACAAACGAGCCTGCAGCTGACGTGGACTTTTTACCCCCTCCATAAATATTCGTCCGCGAAGCCAAGCCAAAGAAAAAGAAAAAATATGCACCAATCTACAATGCAGGAAAAATTAATTAGGCCATCCACTTTGAGGCCAATACATCCAGCAATAAATGCCAATGGATGCTGCAACAGCTTGCCATTGCAGTAGCATAAAACTCTTGTTTAAACAGGAGGAATTGCATAAAATAATTTAAATTTATAGCACTAAAAACTCATTCAGCCCAATGCATTCATGGAGACCAGAAAAAAATAGCTGTCGAGACTATTTCAGTATGTTTAGGCATGTGATACAAATGATGAATTTACCTTTAAAGATCGAGAATTTACAAGGAAAAATACTTGATGCTTGCTTAGAAAATAAATACTTAGAAATTATCCACTTGTTTTGCCAGGAGGTGGGAAGGAGGAGATGGAGAACAATCACAGACACAGGAAGTTATGATCCAAGATTATCCATTTAAAGTCAAATTGACAGAGATGCTTTATTTCCTGACCTGCTCTCCCTTTTAAAAAAAAACTCTCATCTTCATCTGAAAGCAGGGTCATTTTGAAATGGTGGAATCCCATAAAAATTCTTTATGACTTTTAACCTGTGGAAGCTTACTGACTATGCTACTGTTAACCATATAACAATTACAGCGTGGAAACAGGCCATCTCGACCCTTCTAGTCCACACCGAACCAAGTACTCTCCTCTAGTCCCACCTACCTGCACCCTGCCCATAACCCTCCATTCCCCACCCAACCATATACCTATCCAATTTTTCCGTAAATGACAAAATGGACCCCCCCCCCCACCCCCCGGCCCCTCTCCACCCCTCAACCCTAGTTCCTTCCAGGTAAAATTCTAATTTATGCCAAGAGTGAATTGGTTTGCCATTTAGACGTCTGTTTATGATAATTAAATTGGGAAGATCAGTGATAAATCGGAAAGAAGACAACTGAAGCAGAAAATTAATGGAAGGTCTGCTTTGCACACGTCTTTGCCCAACTATTAACATTAGTTCACAAGTTGGTTTTGTATCTTTATATTTGCTAATATAAAGTACAAAATTGGACCTTCTGAGTTTCTCCACCATTGTGTTTCTACCTCAATCATGATGTCTGCAGGCGTTTGCGTTTTACTCCAGTTTAAAGGTTGCTAAATGGCAAGATTTGAAATGGCTTCAAGTGTAACCTCATCTTTCCAAGATGATGCAAGAAAGAGGGCAGTAATATTGATATGGTTGCCAATGTGATTAACTTTGCTGCTCTCACACATTGCACATTAATTCTCGTGAGACTGCAATCGCCATTATATGCCCAAAACGCATTTTACTGCAGCTCCGAGCAAATATATGGTTGGCACATTCCAAAGCATGAGCGTCAGAGTCTTAACTGTACCTAACCTGACCTCATGATGTTCAGGTGCATCAATGCCTACAGTGGAGCTGAAGTGTTGTGGGAGTATTGCAGTAATAATGAGTCACACCTCCAGCTGACAAAATGTGGCAGCACATCTGAATTGCTGAAATGAACCAACATATCAAAGAAATGGCTCAGCTGAGGACAATTGTTTGATCCATTCATTACAATATATTTGATAATGTAAAAAAAATACAACTTTTCAAGTGTTCACACACAAAATGCTCGCTGGGTTCCTTTTAAGGGGATTCAATTCTGGATGATTTAGTCTTGCATCGAATATACAATTGTTTCCAAGAGCAATATTGAAATTTTCATATTTAAAGAATTCTGTGTTAGCAAATCAAAATGATCAGGCATTGACTGAGCCAGCTGAGAAAATGGGAATGTTTTTCAGGCAGTTGGTTAGACACCTGTAATATTACAATAAAAGCAGCAGGTTCTTGTTTGAGGCTGGTAAACATTTGAGAAGCATTTTAAAGAAATGATTAAGAACTGAGACAGTGTGCAATGTTGAAACAAAACATTTCTCTTCTTGTAAATCTGTAGATCGCCTCAATGTGTTGTTGTCTGATCACTTTCAACTCCAAGATGCCTTTTAAAAATAGCACTTTGTTCACAGCAAGAACAGTCTTAGTAGAAACTCTTTTGCATCAGAAAATAACATTGGCAAAATAAAATTAGAATAGTAGTGTTTGGAAAATGCACAATATATATCCTTGCATATTGTTTGACCTGATTTGATATTGATTTTTAAAGTACATTTTGTGGTCAGATTTTGAAAGCTTGAATTATTGTACTGATATAATTCCAATATTTTCTATGTCTTCTGATGCAATTATCAATATGTTGGGCACGTGTTAGGATACTTTAGCCATTTCAATTTGGAGAAAGAATTCATATCGAAGGAGGTATTTTAAAATGACATTTTTCTAGACAAGTTTATGAAAGCATTAAGAAGAAATGTGGTTACACTGTCAAAGGGAGAATTCTTAACTTGAAGTCTGCTCTTGTAATTGATAAATACTTAACTTACTGCAATGGGACATTTTTATTCATTCAAGTAGTTTGTCTGGCTGAGGTGTTCTGAATTCTTGGTAAGCACAAACTTTTGGTCATTCACTTTTCCAAACAGAAAATGGGGGAACATCCATCTATTTTTTTAATGGGTTATATGATTCCTTTAATGGGATTAGGATTGGATAAATTTCAAATTGCATTTATACGTTTAGCATTATCTGTAGCTCGAAAATGTGTAGCAAGTACATGGTGATTAATATAATGCGATGGCAGAATGAAATGAAAGCTTGAATTGTTATGGAAAAAAATACATATAATCTACATAATAATTATTCTTTTTTTGTTAATAAGTGGTTAGCATATTTGGAATATATGCATTTAGATATACTTTAATTTATTATATATTTTTAGTTTCTGTTTATTTTTTTCTTGGCTATCTGGCTGATGGGGTGGGAGGGTGGGTGGGGAATATTTTTTTCTCTTTTCTTTTTAAAATTTTTAAATATATATACTTTCATAAAATTGTTTTTATTGAATGTACGTTGTATTATTATTAATGATTTCTCAAATAAATAAAGTTTGGGAAAAAAAGAAAATGGGGGAACTCATTTTATCAAAGTCAGAAAGTGAAAATGCAGGATTTCAATGAAGAGATACTTTCAGTCAAGAAAGGTGCTGCACTAACATTAGAAAGTGGAGCATGCTCATTACTTTATTATAGAAAGGCAAGCTGTAATGAATTTACGAGTATCCCATTTCCCTGTATGATCATTCGCTTTCTATATGTTCACAACATATCCTTGACCTCATCAAGAATGTTTAAGACTACCTCAGAATCCAAATTTATTGTCATGAACAAGTCATGATATTCAGGGTTTCGCATCAGAGTCGTAGAGCAAATATTCATATTATAACCATCTTATGACAATTATTATGAAAAAAATAAAAATAATAATGCACAAAAAGTAAAGCATAGTCTTTGTTTCAGGAATCTGATGGTGACGGGGAAGAAGCTGTCCTTGAGCTACTGAGTGCTCGTCTTTATGTTCCTGTACCATTTTCCCAATGGTAGCAGAGTGAAGAGGGCATGGCCTGGTTGGTGGGGGTCCTTGAGAAGAGAGGCTGCTTTTTTAAGATACTATCTCATGTAGATGTTCTTCAGAGAGATTCAAGAAACAAATTAGATGATATCCAATTTGTTTGCTAGGAAGAGCACATTTTTACACTGTTTAGGTCATTTTGTACATTGATGCCAGATAGCAGGAGTCAACTGCAGATTGCAAGGAACGTGTGATTGACTTTTATCACAGTGACCGACACCACTGACCCACAAAGGTTTTAATACCAGACCTGAATTTGTACCAAAACTGAAAGGTTACTTTTCCAGATAGAGAACATTGTTTTCCTTCACTAAAGGCTCCTGCTTCCTTACCACCTTGCTCTGAAATTTACGGATGAATGTCAATAATAATATCCATGGGTGTTGTTGAAAGGTGCTGTCTTCATATCGGGTTCATTGCCACCAATTAGTTCCACACGTATTCTTCAAGACAAATTATATACTGTTGTCAGGAAAATACTTTTTGAATTGAGAACTGTTATCAAATTGCTGTTATGTAAGCTGATTTTTTTTTATACAATCGAGTTTCCAAATAACATATTAGATTAAAATATATGAATTGACTATCTTAATGACCACTTTCCCTTTATTAATGAAGTGGCTTAAACACTCAAGCAATGCTGTAGAAAAAATAGTGGCTTAGTTAACAGTGAGCACAACTTAGAGAAAAAGAAATGTACATGAAAGCCCAACAACTTCATAAAAAGGAACGAAGCCATACATTCATCTGGCATATATCAATAAGTTCTGGGTTGTGAAGTGATAATGGCAAGCATGTTTAGCTATTATTTATTGTCATGTAATAAAAGAGAAATGTAATATTACATGTTCAAAATATGAACAGATGATTTTATATTGCCAAACATACAAAATATCAGTGAGGATCGGCAAGAACATCTCCTCCAAAATCTGCATCAGTTCCGGAGCACCACATGGGTGCATACTTAGCCACCAGCTCTCCTCGCTATGCACCCATGACTGTACGGCTCGTATGACAATAACACCATCTACAAATTCAGTAATGACACCACGGTAGTTGATTGTATTAAAAGACCCGAGGAGTCAGCAGACAGGAGGGAGAAAGAAAACTTGGCTGAATGGTGCACCAACAACAACCACACACTCAGTGTCACCAAAACCAAGGAGCTGATTGTTAAATAAAACCAGAGATGTATGATCCAGTAATCATTGGGGAAATAAGAGGTGGAGAGGATGAGCAAATTTAAGTCCTTGAGAGTCACGATCCTGGAGAATCTTACCTAGTCACAATGCACCAATAGCATCGTGAAGAAAGCACATCAGTGCCTCTACTTCCTCAGGGGTTTGCAGAGGCTTGATTATGATATCTGAAACCCTGGCAAATTTCTACAGATGTAATATGGAAAGTGCGCTGACCAGCTGCATCACGGTCTGGTATGGGGACACCAATACCTAAAAGCATAAAGGACATAGCCCAGCACATTACAGCCAAAACATTCTTTACCATCGAGACTATTTACATGGAACACTGCCATTCGAGAGCTGCAGCAATCGTCAAAGGATCCTCACCATCTAGCACACACCCTGTTCTTGCTACTACCGTCAGGAAAGAGATTATAGATGCCACAAGACTCGCACAGCCAAGTTTAGGAACAGCTGCTCTACCTCCACCATCAGACTCTTCAATAACAATCTCAATTATGGACTTACTTTTGCACTTTAATGAATGTTTCCCTCTCTCTGTATTGCAGTCAGTTTGTTTAAATTTCTTTGTTTACATGTGAACATTGAGTCAGTTTTATTTTGTACTGCCAATAATTGATAATTCTGCCTTGTCCGCAGGAAAAATCTCAGGGTTTTATGTGATATTAAGTCTGCAAAGATTATAACTGAATAGCACATCACAAGGTGCAAAATGGAAGTTGATGTGCACAAAAGAATAAAGCAAGTCTAGAAAACAGAATAGAATATTGAGAACTAATTTGTTTCTCCAGTAAGTTTCTGCTTTCCCTATTTGATATCCCAAAGTCACATCACTGAAGATCTTTTTTTCCTTGTGCACTATTTACACTTGTCCATTCTGTCATACTTTGTTGTCATTTTATAGATGCAAAGTCTGAGCCAGAAATTGTTGTCTAATCCCTTGCTTAGTAAATGTTTTCATGTTAAATTCTATTAACAAAAAACAAAACAGCCACCATAATCAGTTATAGAAATAAAATCAATGATATGAATTCTGGCATTGCTTTGACAAATATTTATTACAGTAACCTAATGCATTCTCAGCAAGAGTTTGAAAGTCTGGAAATGTTCATACTTTGAGATTTCTTAAAGAGTCTGTAAACTACGACTTTGAGAAGCATAATTTGCATTAGTATATAAATACCCAGTTCTACTTTGTTTTCCTTGACAGAGTAGCTGTCATGAGTAGCTAAATGGTTCAATTCGATTGCCAATTTGATCCACCAAACGTCCTTTGAAGGGGTACTCTTTTTCGACACTCAATGAGTTCCTATAATCTTGGAAAAAAAAATAGGTATGGCCTGCTCCATTAGGGGTGTGTGTTTAAAAGTAGAAAATAAGTAACACTGGAGCATTTCAGCTGTTTTACATTGCTGTATTGCAAGGGGTTGGGTGCAGAGGCATAGATTTAGAAATTGCAAATGCTGGCAGACTCTGCCAGCAATCACTTGACCCTTAAGCCTCCACTGGAGCCAAAATGAAGAGGCCAAAGGCTTAAGTTGAATGACAGATGAATCTCGCATTGCTTCATTGCATAAACAACCAGGAGTGCCTGCAGCATTTTGTCTGTTAATTTTAGTATAATTCATGCATCAAATGTGCCCATTCTACATTGTGAATGGACAAGCAATTTGCTTCCTATGGCTGCTTGGGAAGGTGGCAAAGGTGGTGTCTTCTGAAATAGTGAGTGAGTGATCATCTGGAACGCAGAGAAAGTGAAAATCGTACCGCAGTCAGTACAAAAGAGATCACTCTTCAGATTCCCATGCCATTGGTTCACTTTCATGTGCTCCTGGGATGAAAGGGTGAAGGAAAGAGCAGCCCCCGATAACGTAGAGGTTAGCACAATGACACAGTGTCAGTGACAGGGGTTAGAATTTAGCGCTATCTGTAAGAAGTTTGAATATTCTCCCTGTCTCTGTGTAGGGTTTCCTCCAGGTGCTCTGGTTTCCTCCCACCTTTCAAAACATACTGGGGTTGTAGGTTAATTGGGTGTAATTGGGCAGTATGGCCTGATGTGCCAAAAGGGCCTGTTACTGTGCTGTATGTATAAATTTAAAATGTAAAATTTGTTTGTTTTTTTAAATTAAAAAGACAGGATTTGAAAGCTAGCAATTTGTAATGTGCTCTAATTCAATATGTCTTAGACTGAATTAATAAGATCGATACATGCTAAACCAATAGTTCTCAACCATTTTTTCCCCAGTCACATATCACTTGAAATAATCCCTCACTAACCTATGCCATAACAGTGGTCAGTCAGGGATTACCCAAGGTGATAGGTTAGTGTAGAAAAAAAGTTAAGAACCATTGTGTTGAACCATCTGACATGTAGGCAAGTTTTATGATTCTCTTGTGCATTTCAAATATCTTGTGACTGTATTACATTACAAATCTTATTTCCAATTCTAAATTCATGAGCTTATTAAGTTTCTTACACGATAGCCAAAAAGCACGTTCAGAAATTTCTTGAGCAAGTTAACAGAATCCATCTTTTTTTATTATTATTGATGCCTTAGCTGAACACTAATTTCATATTTGATGCTCCCATATGGCCTGGGCTTTTATGGACCACCTTTGCCATTTTACAATTCGTTTATTCCTGACCTATTTGTGTGTGAATTGTTCACGAGTCATGTAGATGATATCGGAGCCTCAGGTGAATGCAAGTTTTGTATGTGTGGTGCTTCATTATGAACTTTGAAGTGAAATCGATAATGTGTTTTACCAGTATTTTCCAGAGTTTCAAAACTGACCTTCAGGCTTTTAAGTTTTGAATATCTCAACTTTCCCTTGGGTGTGTCTGAATTACTCATACACCTTTTATGTCTTTAATTTACTTAATAAGAACACAATAGGAGCAGCAAGAGATCACCTGACCCTACTATTTAATTTACGGCTGATTTGCTCCAAACTGAACCTCCTCTTCTACATTAAAACCCAATAGCTTCCAATCTCCTAATTTTTCAAAAATGGATCTACCGCCATTGAAAATACTTATACTTCACTTTAATTTGTCAGAAGTTTCTAACCACCCCAGTTTTAAATAACCATTTATATTGAAAGTACATCTCTTCATTTTAAACTCTCCCACTCGAGTAAAGATCTTGACATCTACACTGTTATCCCCTTTCAGATCTGTTTCAATAAGATTACCCCTCATTCTTCTGAGGTTGGGTTTGTATTCTTTGAAGCTTTTTGACCTCTCTTGATAGGACAATCCTAGGAATTAGCCTCGTGTATCTCTTTTGGACTGTTTCCAATGTGATGCACCATCAATAATTACAAAAGACTGAAGTGGTGAAACTGATCGGCTTTTATTAACTATAGACTGATCAAGGCAGAGTGGAATGGGGTGCATGCAAAAGGCTATGGGTAGGATTGGTCTCAGGAGGTGTGTCCAGCCAGCAGTCGCCAATTATTGCATAACAGTGGTGGTTTACCACACAATGCTACTATATTCTTCTTGAACTAAAGGAACCGGAACTGTTCATAGTATTCCAGTCGTGGCCTCTCCAACACTCTGTAGAATTGTAATAAATCTTCCCCATGTTAAAACTCTAACCCTTGAAATAAAGACTAATATGCCATTTGCTCTCATAGGTTGTGGCACCTGTTTGGTTGAAACTTTGAGATTCATGCACACAGATTCCGCTGGAGTTTACTCATTGACAGTTTCTTTTCATTAAATAATAATCTGCCTTCTTACCAAAGTGCAAAATCTCAAACTTTCTGGCATTATTTGCCAGGTTTTCACTCAACCACTTCATTTATCTATCAGCAGTCATAGGGTGACACAAAATCCTCATCGCAACTTGTCCATTTTTCAAATAAATCACCAAAAGCTTTATTTCCTTCTTTGTGTTTATCATCTGTCAGAAAAGGGAATAATTTCACCAATTACTCTAGTGTCTCTCTCTTTTCTTTTAATTTTTTTTTGTTCACTTAGTTATTTTCAGTTTTCCAGTGCACACGTACTTTTTCTGTTTTTGCTGAACATTTTCTATGAATGTCACAGATTCATAGAATTTTACAACAGAAAGAGACCTTTGAGCCCAAGTTGTCCATAGTGACCAAGTTGTCCACCCAGGCTAGTCTTATCTGCCTGTGTTTGACCCATATCCCTCAGCAGTGGTTCTCAACCAGTGGTCCATGGCCCACAGCATGTTCCCATTTGGGTCTTTAAACATGTTAAATAAAATGCTTTAAATTAGAGCAGTGGTTCTCAACCTCTTCCCCCCCCCCCTCCCCCTCCACACTCACTTACCACTGTAAGTAATCCCTTACTAATCACAGAAAACCTATGGCATAGGAATTTCTTGTTACTGAAATATTTTGCTTGAGAAAAATTGTCATTGGCCCATTTCCTTTAGAGTAATGAAACTGTGCACATAAAAAGTTAATTAGGTACGATTAAAAGAGTGGTTTTCAAACTTTTTTTTCCACTTACATACCACCTTAAGTACGCATGTTAGTCCAAAAGCCAGGTGGGCTTTAGACCAAACAAAAGTTGAGAACTGTCTTCCTTTCCATTACCTTTCTGAAGCTTTCCTTTTCAAGACGCCTCCAAAGCCCACCTGTCTATTCTACTAAAATCATGGAAAGTTAAAAACTCTCTAATGAAATGTTATTTTCACAATGGGTGGAGATTTAATTTTATTTTGGAATTGAAATAATATAAATCTTGCATACTTTGATCTGTGATATTGATTTAGCATGAGGTAGATGTATTATGACTTGCATGTCGTGATTTGCTATTCACACCTGTTGACTGGGGCAAATGAGGAAATTTACACAATTGTCTTCACCAGATGCACAGACAACAAGCAGTGACAACTATTTTCAAATGACGTACACATATCACACTAACAATGACTGGAAAGAGAATCTAGATATCATTGCCAATTGGCAATTCTGGCCATAGCACAAATTTGATTGATTAATTATATATATGTCAAGCATCACCTTTTTTTTATCTCGACATTTAACCTTTCTTCCTGTCACAAATGCAGATTTGTATTCCTGGTTAGCATTAAATTGATTTTGAACTTGATCTGTTTTTCCTATTTGCATGACAGGCTAAAGGTTCCTATAGGTTGCAAACCTGGGTACGATGAGAATATAATCTGGAATAATGCTCTCCGCTCACTTCCAAAGGCCCAGTTAATGGAACAGAACGATAGGGTTGAAATGCGCTTTTTATAAATCTCTTATTTTTATTGACTACACGGAAGTGCCATGATCTTGGAATATTAATAATATGAATTAATAACTATGAAGTCTTTGTGCTCAAATATTGGAAAATATTTTAGTCAACTTAACGTTTCCGAGGCAATCAATGTCTAGGTAAATAGTATTATGTCATTAAACCTCTCAATGTGAAAGAAGACCAGAGAGTAGATATTATCTGAAAATTAGCCAATAGAATCCAAGTTAATCACTTCCTTGATTGACAACCACTTTCTGCTTATTATTGCTTAATTTTCTTCTCAGGGTTTACAAGTGATAGAATCAAGCTCAACAAGAATCTTAAAATCTGTATTTGAATCTTTCCTTTCATTTTTAAAATATTTTTATTGACTTTAACATAAGCATACGTAATTAATGACAATTACACAATGAAGCAATGGTATACAAGTAAATATGTATAGAAGGGGGAAAAGAAAAAACAATGGGTAAATAAGAAAATATGCATAATTGCCTTAATAGTTACTTATAACTCAATCTAGTAATAAACATAACGTATTCAACCATGTCAGACTCATTTATTAGACTGTTATATTAAAATAAAGATGAAGAAAAAAAAACCTAAAAACTAATGGACTGAACTAATCTAATCTATCCCCTCCCTCTCATCAAGGTTACCTTTTTTTTTAAAATGAGAAAAAAGAATCAATAATGATGTGGAATCACTGGCGACCCCCCAGAGAATAGACAAAGAATTACTGGAACGTATAATAATTATTGATTCTTCCAATTATTAAAAAAAATCTAAGAATGGGCCCCATAATTTCATAAATTGAAACTTTATATCTTTAATATATTTGATTTTCTCTAAACTTAAATAGAACATTACATCATATAGCCACTGTGTAAAAGTATGGGATGAATCTCCTTTCCTTTTTAATCAAGAAGCTCTTCTGGCTATCAAAGTAGTAACGTAGACAGAATTCGTTGCACTGTTTGATGCAAAGTTAATTTAAAATTGTACTTCTCTGACAAAGTTTCCAAAAGTGCGTAGACATTTGTGTATTTTAATATAAATGTCCTGATTAATATTTCCCACTGTTATTGGGGAAGAAAAGCATGCAGTCACCACTTTCTACTCAGCAGTGAACATTTAAAATTAGCCCCTCCCTCTTCTGTGTTGTTTCAGGCTCTTCAACTGCTTTTATATTGATAATTCATTCAACCACAGAGGATCAGTAGAAGATCCAGAAATGCTGTAATGTTTTATTATTTTCTGGATTAGCTGAAGAGTATGTTTTCACAGTAAACCTGTGTGGGTATATTTAAAGGATTTGAGAGCAGACTTTTAAAAAAAAATTTCAACCCTTATGCCACGCGCCAGCAATTTTTCTGTTTGTGATAGCCTATTTAAACTCAGTGAGGTCTTAGCACTTTTTACTAAAACACATTCTGGAAGCATTTAGCTCACTGATCATTTTATTTAACAGCTGTTGATGTGATGGTGAGAAGAAGATTAATCCTAACATTCATTGTTTATAAGATTTCATTTGCAGCCGGTGACCTAATCACGTTAATAGTTGTACATCCATTCAATTTTAGTTCAGTTATCCACAAGGTAGTTACAATGCCCTAAAATTTCATCTCCAAGTGGTTATATAAATTAAACCAACTCATATTTTTGATTCTGGTAAGTATACAGAATTTTCTCTGCAAACTCTTCTGTTCGGTCTCATGGTAAAGTTTGAATTTAGTACAATGTTAGTTTTCCTTCAATATATAGAACCCTTTCTTATTTGTCTGGCATGCCTCTGTCAAAAGTACAAGGTTCAGTTGATTAAACCATAAACTAAGTTGTGTTTATACATAACTACCAAACTGAAGATGCGTTCACATAAGCTCTAGCTTTCTGATTCATGTGGTGCCTTGTGGGAATTAATTACCAGAAAAGGAGGAACTTGTGGGAAATGAATCAGAGGGGCAATGTTGCCCTGCCACAGAGAAAATATATATTTTCATTATTAAATATTAACAAAGAGCAACAAACAATTGGCCCCAAACTTTGCAAAATCTAAATCCCATTTTTAATCAATTACCTTTGAAGCACAGTGATATTGTGAATTATATTAAAGTTTTTTTTGTTGCTTCAAACAACTTCCGGCTCAATTGTTTTTTTACAGGTCATGTTGAAATCTGAAAGGCTGGTTCTTTTCTCTTATGAATGTTTCACTCTTGCCGCATTCTGCCTCAGGTCACCGATTAAGTAGAATTTATCCCTTATGCTGTTCTTCATACAATCTGGTTTAATTAAAATATCCTTAGCTCTCAGCGCAAGCATTAATCTGCTTAAATTCAGTTTTATTTTGCTGAAGCTGCCAGTGGCAGCATTTCATTGTGGTAGCCAGAACGGAGCTCAGAATGAGAATGAATCTTAAAATGTACTGCACATAATTTTTTCTCTTTAAGTGCTTTTAGAAATCATAAACTTTGATAATAATTGAAACCTGCCACTTTAAAGTAAACCTTTATTCTCTCTTGCTGATGGAAGCTGCGTGAATTTAGTTACACCTGAAGAGGCCCATGGATGTTAATGAGCATTCTTGACCATTTTAAAATGCTGTTGGTGTAGGTTGAAAAATATAACATTTCAGCCTTAACCCTTCAACCCACTGAGTCCTGCTTTGCAAAAAAAAAATGACCTTGCAGTCCATGGAGACTTTTACCATCAAGCTGTCACAGTCACCACCAATCTGCTGTCACAATGGATGCAATTTTCATGTGTGTAAGAAAAACAATTAGTGTTCCATTTTCAGATTTGTCAGGGACAAAATTTAACAGATACTTTGGCCATTAGCACCACAGCAATTATGCAGGCTGCAATTTTAATGCTGGTCTATACCTGTAAACAAAATAAACCAGCTTCTCAAGATAGCTTGGACATCAATGGAGATACATGCAATGCATCGGGAGACACTCTTAGGAAAACTCTGGCAGAGTGTCAGTAGGTGCTCCTGGGAGTTCAGAAATGGAAGTAGTGTATTCTCCGGTGTACTTATCAGCTCATGTTTATAGTTTTTCCTTTATTAATTATACTGTAAAGAGGACCATAAATTTCTAATTATCAAATGAGATGTCTATTGTCACACTGAGTGACGCATTATAAACATTAGATCAGCATTGCCTGATTCAAAGGCGATCATACAATCTCTCTGTGAATGGCGCAGCACCAAATAGCTCTTTCTCAAGTGTGAAAGATTTGGAATTATAGCAAGGGCAGTCTTTGGCTAATTGACAGGGTGAAGATAAGCTCCGATAATGCCAGGCCTGTAGAAAAGTATTTGTTTTGCAAAATCTTTTCAAATTCCTGGTCAGATTTTTTTTAAAACTTGTATGAAATGTCTCGTGCAACTTGGATTCATCTCTGACTTATTTTAGTATTTAATTTTTTTATTATCATTGCCCATGTCCAATTGAACATTAACTTAAGTAATGTTAAAGACCTAATTCAAGTGTTTCTTCATATAGAAGAACTATAGGTTAATCCTTCACTCAATCAAGATTAATTTTTTTTATATATAGTGAATAATGATCTCCTGTAAAGAATATTTTTAACATATTTTGTGACCTTATACAAAAATATTGAAAAAACTTAATTTTCTTTAATAATGCAAGGAAGAATCTACCACATGTCAACCAAAAAATAAAAGTATCAGAAACAAGAAAGAAATTTCAGACGCACTTACCAAATGATCACGGATAGTGGAATAACATCAAATTTATTTGAAAACATGGTGTCTTATACTTGATCAAATAACATTTAAAAAGCTGCACTTACATGATGGTCGTGCTGTCTAGATCAGCAGTTGTAAGATACAGAGACCGGAATCTTATTAATCAAACAATTAAGGATTAACACCTGTAAAAATGAGAATAGAATGACTGCAATGAAAATGATCGCAATTGGCATATCCTTCACAGGTAACAGATTTGAGAGAGGTTGAACAGAAGTTAGAAACTGGGAAATGAGCAGGTTAGTTGATAATTTCATGGCACGTTTAATCAATGTAGGTTGCTTTCAATAGCAGAAGTAGCTGCATCTGGGTAAACAGAAAATAAAAGGAATAACTATGGATAATAAAAGGAGATTATAGTTTAATGCATTCTGTGAGGCTAAAGATTCTATCATATTCCAACAGGAATGTGATGGATCAATGTGTGAACTGATAAGGATCCAAAGCCAAAAAAAAATACACCAACTCATTCATTTGCTGTCATAAATTTGACATATTTAGGTCGATTATCACAGCAATAAAATGTGACTATTGAACTATTGTATCGAAGTTGAGTGGCAACAAACAAAACCTGATGAGATTCACTTTTCTTTCCCCCCCCTCAAGAGAGTGAGACATTTTAGCACCCCTGCCTAAGATAGAAACAAATGAAATGAAGCAGATGTCCATCATTTATCACAATTTTTAAAAAGTGAAATATTTTAAGAAAAATAATGGTTTCTGTTGGAAATGGAACAATAAGCCTTCTGTCTCTTTAACCTAGACAATGGCGGCTTTTGAATTTGTATTCTTGACTACTAGATTCCTTGAGCATTTTCAAAATAAGTAATAAATAAATGTATAAACAATTGGCAGAATTTAATGGAAGGACTTATCCTGTAATTGGTACACTGGTTAATGTCACCATATTTTTAAGCAATACATGCATAACTCCATCATACAGTCATCAGTGTTCCAAGAGGTCATTGTTCATTCACTGTAGCACAAAATTAGTTCATGTCTGATTTGTGCTCGAGGCCGCCCATGATAACAATCAGTAGATGATTGGACACACACATTCTAAACATGGGTGACCCATGACATCAAGGATGCAGAGGAGTCTGTCATTAGGTGCACAATGCTCTTGCGTCTCCCCTTATCTTGCCAGATGACTTTGAGATTTTTTTAAAATTCTCGTTCACAATTAGGGTCACAAACCGGCAAAGTAACAACAGTATTGCAGAAGGTTCAGAAATACTAACATTCTTATTTTATTCCGGCTTTATCTTGTGAAATGAAATACCATAACTTAAACTATGTGAAGCACAAGTAAATAACCAATAATCTCAACGACCATGAAATTTAGTGGCACTGCATTATTTTGTTCCCCATTAAGCTTTTAAAATATTAAATTCTCTGCGTCAACCTAAGAAGCTCCTAAATTATTTCTCATAACTTGTTTGCTGTTTGAAACAAGCATCAAGGTGCACACTTTATATACTTTGAGAGTCGCTACTGAAGTATATATTAACTTCCGAAATGAGCATTGATTTTTGTTTCGACTGTTAATTCAATCACATCCAATTAAGAGCAAGACCCAGGACAGAAGTCCATCAATGGAACAGTTACTTTGGTGTCACTGTTAATATTGGTTAGAAAAGGCTCGATTAAATAATACAGTGAACACAAAAACTATTGTTTGCTCTAAGCAATGGCTTGCACAACCTCAGAATGTTATAAAGTTCACTCCAGCTGATTTTGGAAACACAACTATTTACAATGCAAAAGATTTGATTTTTTAAGAATAATTTGTGGGGAATTATTAATTAATTTGGACTGAGTTGAAACCAAAAACAAACCAGCTTCAATACTCGTATCGGCTCACCAGCTAACATGTGGAGATACTCTCCATTTCTTCAACAACTTTCATTTAAAAAAGGGTCCTTTGAAGCATCACAGGCGAAGAACAATAAAAGTTGGCAAAAGCTTAAGGTAAGAGTTAAGGAATAACCTTAAACAATGAAAGAAATCTGAGCACAGAAAGGGATTTCCATGTTTTAGCATATATGGAGGTAGGAAGAACAGGGGCCTCGATGTTTTAAGGAAGAAAGTCAGGGATAAGCAAGTGATAATTAATGTTGAAACACAAAAAGCTGCAAGTTGCAGAAGACATTGTGAACAATTAGATGCCATGTCCTCATTTCAAAATTTTGAATGAGAGCTTGGTTCATGGAAGTACTGATTTGTTCTGACACAAGAGAACGTTGTATGTATGCTGGCTTCTGGAACAGCAATCTCATCAATCTCATTTCCTTGCTTTTTCTCCCCCAATATTTCTGAATATTTTTCTCTTGTCCTTCCACAAATCCCTTTTAAAGGCCCTGGTTGTTCCCTTTTCACGACACCTACAGGCATTATAACTGAGCAAAAAGATTTTCTTCACAACACCTTCTTTGGCTTGGCTTCGCGGACGAAGATTTATGGAGGGGGTAAAAAGTCCACGTCAGCTGCAGGCTCGTTTGTGGCTGACAAGTCCGATGCGGGACAGGCAGACACGGTTGCAGCGGTTGCAGGGGAAAATTGGTGGGTTGGGGTTGGGTGTTGGGTTTTTCCTCCTTTGTCATCAAATCTCGACTGAAAACTTCTTTGCTTCAGGGAGAACAATTCCAGTTTATCTGGTCTAACTAAAGTTAAAGCTTTGGAACCATTCCATTAACCTTTCTCTTCCTCCGATCAAGGAACTTGTCACCCCACCTTGTGTGAGGTTACGCACAATTGGAGCAATATTATAACTGAGGCCAAACCAGTGTTTTCTTCCCCCCTACTCAGTGCTTCCATTTATCAACCTCAGAATTCTAGCTGATAATATTTTTATTCCGAATCAGAATTTTTAAAATTTTGTCCAAAAAAGTGGAGAAGTTCTGTAGTTTTTAAACTTTGACATTCTTTGGATGAAAAATTGGAATGAGAGCAAACTGAATATCAATGTTATGCTCAACTTGAAAACAATTCTTTCCCCTTGCTATACCACAGTTCCGGAAATGGGTCAACTGTTCATGCATCTTTCATTTGCTACTTGTATTCCCTAAACTTCATAAATGACGATGAAGCATCTTAAGAGGATGACAGAATTCTATCTAAAATTGTGCAACAATTCATAACAGAATCACATTAATTTTCATGCCATTTACTGTATTCCCGAGTTTAACGAGATGTCCAAGCTTCACCTTCTGAATATGCACAAGTTAAACTAAATCACATCTTCCTTTGACCTTCAAGGCAATTCCAGGCTACTGAATTAATTTCGATCTCTCTTTGCGGCAGTCAAAGGTTCTCTCCTGCTTCAAAAGGGCATCGGTCAAGCCAGTGCCCAAGAAGAGATGCCTCGATGACTATCTTCCAGTAGCACACTCAGCTACTGTAATGAAATGCTTTTAGAGTTTGGTCATGGGCAGAATTAACTCATGCGCAAGTAAAGTCCTGGGCCCACTGCAATTTTGCCTACCACCATTAATCTACAGCAGATACAATCTCACTGGCTCTCCACTCTGCCCTGGATCACCTTGACCACAGTAACACAGACAACAATCTACTTTTCATCGGCTACAGCTCAGCTTTCAACACCATCATCCTTTCAGTACTGGTCAGCCAGCTTCAAACCTGGGCCTTGCCACCTTCCTCTACGACTAGATCCTTGACTTGCTCATCGGAAGACCACCGCCAGTGCAGACCAGTTAAAAAAAAGTCTCCTGCTCACTGACAATCAACACGGGCGCACCTCAAGGACGTAATGTTATTCAAAATTGCTTTCTGACTGCTGTACGGCAGACAAAGATTTATCATTTGTGTTGCTCAGTACCCCTTCCAGTAAGAGAGAGAAGCAGAAGAGTCTATACTGTGAGTGCCCGTTGATTTGTCTCCAGTTCTCCCGCAGCCACTGTAGCTGCATAGACTCATGTTTGGTCCATGGGCAACCCAAGCTCCAGATCCAAGCATCTTCCCCTCACCCTCAGAGTTCTGATTGGACAATGAATCACAGACATTACCTCACTTTTTTTTCTCCCTCTTCTTTTGGACAATAACACTGATGCAAAACAACACATTTTGCAATTCCTTCATGACAATGAACCTGATTCAGAACTGCATTTATCTCATGAAATAATATCTGTGAATCAGCAATGAGTTGAAAGTTCCTGTTTGATTTTACCAAAGATGGGTAGCACGGGTTAGCGCAGAGCTGTTACAATGCCAGCGACTGGGACTGAAGTTAAAATTCCCACGCTGTCTGTTTGGGTTTCTTCCAGGTGCTCCAGTTTCTGCCAACCCTTCAGGAAGTGTACTGGGGGTTGTAGGCCAATTGAGCAGCACAGGCGCATGGGCCGAAAGGGCCTGATACTGTGCTGTACGAGTGAATTTAATATTAAACAAATTAAAGATGTAAACCAACAAAATTAAACCTGATGACTAATTTGCATTTATTTAGATAGACCAGTGATTTTTAAACAGACCCCCTAAACACACATTCCAACTTAAGCAATCCCTGTGCCGTAAGTGCTCTGTGATTAGTAAGGGATTGCTTAAGGTGGTATGTGAGTGGAAAAAAAAAAGGTTTAAAAACCACTGTTTTAATCGTACCTAATTGACTCGTTATGTGCACGGTTTCATAACTCCGAAGGAAATGGGTCAATTACAATTTTTCTCAAGCAAAATATTTCAGTAACAATTGGGTCTAGAGCAGTGATTCTCAACCTTACCTTCCCACTCACATCCCACTTTAAGCAATCCCTTACCAATCACAGAGCACCGATGCATAGGGATTACTAAAGTGGAATGTGAGTCGATTGTGGGGGCAGTTTGAAAACCACTGAGATAGATGATTTGCATATCACCAGTTATCTTGTCTTGATGAATAATCCAACTAGGAATGGAGTGGGGCACCAATTCATGCTGATGAAACCCAATCCTTCCCAATTCAGGAAGCTAGGGAAACTTTCCAGTGGAATGGAAAGATATCACCATGGATGACTCTTCCACAATTGCAGAGACATCCACGTATTATAAATGGATGTTTTCTCATGTAGTGAGTGCAGATGGCAACAAAGAAGAGGGTTTGCAAAATGGGAGAGGGCAATTGACAAAATGTAAAGGTATTTCAGATTTTTGCATGTGTATATGGATATGACTCAATGCTTCATGTATTTGCTTATCATGTAAAATGATAGACAGACATCCTCCATACTGAACAAGAAACTGCATTTCACTTGTCAAATATAACTTACTCAAATACAAACCTGTCTCTGTTCCATTAGTTACCACTTAAAAAAATTACAGCTCACATTTATGTGTGACCTTCACAAAATACAGGATGTCAGTATTTTCATTTCTTTTGCTATTCCAACCATTTTCCTTCACATCAGTGGGCCAAAGGCCGTCCCTCAAGTCTGAATTGCAGTGCTGTTACTTCTCCCAGCTTTCCTAAGTCTTTCCCTTTGGTTCAATTGTAAGTTTAGAGAACCCCTCCTGGTTGAGCTTTTCTCTGTTGAAACATCTCCACTATCCTTGACAGTCCCAGACCATGAAGTTGGCATTCTTTGAAGTATGGGATAAACGTCCAAATTAAAGAAAATTAATCATACTTTTCAGAAGATTGGGGGGGGGGGAGTTGGGGATGGGGGGGGGAAGCAGATCTGAAAGCAGTGATGAAATGAGAAATTACATTTAAACACTGATTAAATATTTTACAAATTTTGGGGTCTGATCTTTTAACTTTAATATATGGTCATCTCTTGTATACATTGCATTTTTTTTTCAAGTTTCCTATTTAATTATATTAAACATACATTTTCTAAAACTTCTTGCCCCAGACACCATCTCACATTCTCTCCTTTCTGCTCGAATTTATTTATTTTTAAAATGTAATATATAGCAATATTTGCACTCGTGGTGCTGCGGCAAAACAGATAATTTTGCGACATGTTCATGACAATAAATTCTGAATCTGGCATCGCATACTGGTCTCCCAACTTCTTGGTCTCTCAGTAAAGTTATCTCAATCCACATGAAGCCTCTTACATCCTTACAACTTGTTTTCCCATTCAACAGACATTACAATTGGTCTCATCCAAGTCATTAATATAGTTTGTCTAATTCACACAGAAATTATATTTTCCAATTTGTTAAATTTTGCAGTTTTTATAAATTTTTTTGTTCACGTCACACTCAGTTATTCTTTGTACCCCTATCGAAGCTAATGTTTGATGGCTTCTGAGTGGCTCAGAATTATTTGTTTTGATTATTCTCCTTTGTAGCTCATCGGGTGCTGTACTCTATGGAGTATGCAAATTAAATTTTTACTCTCGCAGCGCATGGTAGCAATGGAAGCGTATCAATCCCCACACCTCAGGTTTGAGTTTTGTCCGATGGTCCTTTCCAGAATTAGTTATGGATCCTGACTCCAGTCATCTCATAATTATCATCATCTAGCTGAAGTCAAGTTGATCATATTCTGGCCGGGGAAAGAACGACAAAGGGCCGGTCATACAAATGACTAAAAACTATACTGTTGGTAAACTTTACATCCACAATCAGACTACTGTTGTTTATACCTGCTTTCAGAAAGAACACACCAAGGAATTC
Source organism: Narcine bancroftii (assembly GCF_036971445.1). Classification (NCBI taxonomy): domain Eukaryota; kingdom Metazoa; phylum Chordata; class Chondrichthyes; order Torpediniformes; family Narcinidae; genus Narcine; species Narcine bancroftii. The sequence goes on along the minus strand of NC_091482.1, from coordinate 54,551,251 downwards.
AAATTACTTGCACTCAACTTGCATCTTATGAATCTGACAGCTATTTACTGCATGGGTATCTTGTATGGCACATGAGTAAATTGTCCTCAGAAAAAAATTGTATACACTTCAGTTAAATGTAATTCCTAATATGCACTTCAAATGCTTTTAAGACCAATAATTCAAGAATATTTTAGAATTAACCTAGTGTTTTACTGATGTGATGGGAGTAGTTTAATGTATTTGGGTTTTTTTGGGGAGAAAAAGTGCATTAAAAACACATCTCTCTTTTCATTTCCATTTGGAGATTATGAAAAAGCCTAAAACGAAACACACATAACTTGTCTCTAATGCAGCTTAAAGTAGATATTTAAGAGCTCTCGCTCGGAAGGCAATTGTAACATTTGAAAAGCTACTCCAGCTTTTAGCAGCTGTCTTTTGTGGGAGTCCATGGAAGTCATTGTGAAGCAATAAAATTGATCTTTGGAGCCACAGCTATCCAATTGTCTCTTAGTCTGTTAACAAGGGGTCATCTGGAAGTTTTTAATTTCCAAATGCAGTCTTGAGGAGGTCACTAATGTGATCCACAATATCTACTGGAGATATAACATCATAAATCAAAGCAGTGCTAGATGCTGTTTTCTTTCCAAAAATGATTTGGAGAAGTGTCTGCATTCAAATTAATTAATATTATCCTCGGCCTTGTATTTCAGAGCAGACGAAAATTGTTTTTCGGTAAAGCCAATCTGAAAGAGACAAGCCAAGGGAATAAATAACAGAGAGCAAAAGTAATAAAGAGGGATTGCGAGGTATTGATAAAGATGAGGTGGTAGAGGTGAGAAGAAAGAAAGTAAATAATCTGTTGACATGTAGTGAAATATGACTCATTATCAAATTCGCGTTTAGACCATATTGGTCCAGCGACACCATCCGTCACTACATCACTCTGCTCCTAATGAGCCTTCATTGAATATTCATACTATTGGAGCATGTCTACTCACACCCTAGGCTAATTTCTGGTAAATATCTCCACCTCAATCCCTGACTCTGCCCGAGTGACTTTGTGTTATGTCACAGCAATTACAGTGCAAAAGTGCTGCGAAAGATTGATTACTTTGGTCTGTGGTTCAATTGTAAATTAGAATACGCTGCCCCTGGGGAAACAGAAGCCTATTTGTGATTAAGAAAAGCTCCATAATAGACTAATAGATAAAGTTCTTTCTCTACTTTCAGGCAATTAGCTTGATGAAATAGCCTTTTTGTGCTTCCTGGATATGTAAACTGATACTGTAATGAAGTGCAAGATGTTTATTCCCCCTTTTCACCTTACAATACAAGAAAACGCTTCATTAATGTTCATTTGATTTTCAAATTAGATAAGAAAGATGCAATTTTACAACCCACATTAGTTCTTTAAAGAAAATGGTATCTTTGTTGAATATCTAACATTTGACACTAAATTGTAGTAGGTTGCTCCGCAAGTTAAAATTTTATAGAAACTGCTTTTGGAGTAGAATGAAAATGCATCACCACAAAATGTTGACTTCTCTCCAAATTTCACTCCACTTCATTATGTTGTAGTTGCTTCAATAGTCTCCAACGAAGTGTAAAAGGATTTGGACTGACTGAAGTCTTAGAACTAAATTTCAGAAAATTAATACAATGCACATTCACTACAGAATCTATACTTACAAATTACCAATGTGTTTCCACTGACTAATAAATTTATCTGCAGACCATATTCATTGCAAGCAAATGAATATTTTGGAGGGGTGAAGATTTTCTTTTAAGTTGTGCTGTTCACCACCCTTTATATGACCCTTCTAGGTGATAACTTGGAATGGTTTTTGTTCCAACAGTTCTGGTATAAATTATTATTTTTTTCTATATTTTAGACACAACAAACAGTAATAGGCCCTTCTGGCCCACAAGTCTGTCCCACCCAAAGTCCCTAATTAGCCCATAATGCCCTCTGGATTTTTGAAGGCTGAGAGAGAACCAGAGCATCCAGAGGAAACCCATTCATCCCACAAAGCTGTGCGCCCGCACACTTGAACCAAATGGACTGAGTGCGCACACGGCTTAGCGGGATCGCCAGTGAAGAACATGCAAACTCCTAACAGTCAGCGCTTCAATTGAACCCAGGTCGCTGCCGCTATAACAGTGTCACGCTAATCACTATCCTAACCATGTACCTGCATTTACATAGCATCTCTCAGGAACATCTGCCTTGTTCCAAAATGGTTTTGACAAATAAAGAATTTAAAAGCAATGTAGATGACTCCATCTGGATATATTGAGGGCACTTATGCACTCAGAGGGGAATATGTTAAATGTTGCTCACCTAAATCAACAGCGTCTATGTAGCCTGCTCTTAGGAATTGAGGGAAGGCCCAGTGAATAATTGAATCAAATGTCGCAAAGGCATGGATCAGAATGTTTTTTTCCCTGTTCCTGGATACATCAATGTGAGCAAAACATAAATCAATGGTGAAACATCAAAATGACACTATCATGTGCCATGCAAGGTGAAGTCCTCAGTGTTTCTTAGACAAATTGCAGTATCAGTATACAATATTTCCAAAAGTGATGTCATCCTCCATAGAAGTCACCTGTTGAATTGATGCATTCTCAAGAATAATTTGTAGTAAGGCACTATGGTCGAGTCAAGAATTAAGGAAGAGATAACAAGGTGCAACTTAAATACTTTCACATAGAACTAAGACTAAACAGGAGATTTTCCAAATAATTTCAAAGCATGAAATTAAGGCATCTTTTCTCCTCCTCGTTTTGAACACTCATTGCAGACAATGGAGAGAACTTCATTATCTGTCACATTCCAATTAATTAGAAAACTCACAGAATTAGGAGCAATGTTTTCTTATCAAATAAAAACTGATGTTGAGGTGGTGAGAATGTAAATATATCCAACAATAATCAATCTACCCTTTCTTCACGTTTCATACAGATAGTTATAGAAAATATCGTTAGGTGAATCATCATGGACCATTCCTTATTATCTTGCTCAACAAAGTTAAAAGGAATTCTCCTCACATGACGACACTCATCAAGCCCCATTTCAAAAATTGTAAACTTAAGAGTGCTTAAATGTAAACATACAGCTCAGTAACAGGACCTTCCAGCCCACAAGCCCATACTGCTCAATTACATCTAATTAACCTACAACCCCATACATTTTGGAAGGAAACCAAAGCACCCGGAGGAAACCCACGTAGACATGGGAATATGTGCAAACACCTTACCGGCGACCAGAAGTGGAGTCGGAAGTGGTGCCGCCCCGGTTTGTGGTTCCCAGGGCCCCATCGATCTGTCCCCAGCCACCGGAAGTGACGCTTGAGGTGAAGCTGGAAATGGGGTGTTACAAAGTCTGTCAGCCACATGTGGCGCTGCTGGGGGAAGGTTAGGACCTACACACTTTCACATAGTGCCCTTTCTTCCCGCAAGTGGAGCATATGGCAGCTCTTCTGGGGGTGCTTCCTGTGCCCACAGTAGTAGCACTTCTGGCGCTAGTACAATGGGCCTGTTAATTTGCTGTACCTCGAAGTTAAAACTAAAACATAGTTTTGTGAATGTTTCTTGGAGTTGAAAGAACCAAAAGAATAGTTTTTTTCTTGTGTACAGTTGGGATGTAGACAATCTCCAAAGTACATAAACTTGGGAGGCAGATTTCGCTGAGGTGGGCAGTAATAGAGTTCAAGGAGAAATCATTTTGGTGGACTGGCCAGATAGGGGAAGATTAAATTTAATTCTGAGTAAGACCATGAAGAATTAAAAACTAGAAAATACAATCCTGAAAGAGATGCAAGACCAAAGATTATAAAATTGAATGGAAATGTTTATTTTCACGTGTACTAAGATATAATGAAAAGATTTGTTTTTCTTGCTATCCAGGCAGGTAAACGTCCATGTGCATTGTTCATTGAAAAATGTCAAGGCAGATTGAAGAAATTATGAACAAAAACTCAATGGTTTACAAGCTTTATTAAAGCAACAAAGAATTTTGACCTGTGAAGTTAATTCTATTTTCTTTCCAAAGATGTTGTCTGAACTAATAACTGTCCAGGAATTTTTTTTTAATGGAGGCATCACGAAACAGAACTGGACACCGAACATGAAGAATGATGTGAAGGCTTTGGAGAAGATGCAGAAGAGATTTATCAAATGAGTCCAGGGACAAGGAGCTTTACTTACGTGAACAGAATGCAGAAACCTTCTGGGATTATACTCACCTGAATTCAGAAGAATGAGAGGAGATCCTTTAGAAACAAAATTATGAAAGGGCAGGAAAATTGTTTTCAGTGGTAGGTGAGATCAGAACTAGGGGACACAGCCTCAAGATTCAGGGGAGTAGATTTAAGATGGAGATGAGGAAAAACTGTTTTTCCCCAGAGAGTAGTGAATCTGTGGAATTCTCGGCCCAGGTATAGAGTTGAGGCTTCTTCATTAAACATATTTAAGGTTCCATTGGGTAGATTTTTATATGAAAAATTAATTAAGGGGTATGGGGAGGAGTTGAGTCAATGATCAGATCAGATCAGCCATGATCACATTGAATGGCGGAGCAGGCTACATGGGCCGGATGACCGACTCCTGCTCCTATTTCTTATGTTCTTTCGTTCTAAGCGGAGGTTGTTCTTTTAATCAATGAAGTTGTGAAAAGGTCTCAGAAGTATTTAAAATTATGAAAGTTCCAGACAGAAGAGACAAGCAGAAACTGTTACCTGTTGTGGAGGCACCAAGAAATAGGGGGACAGTGTATAAAATAGATTGGCAAAGGAATCAAAAGTGTCTTAAGAAAAAAAAAAATAGACTGCACAATTTATGGTTAGAGACATTGTCAGTAATGGAACTAATGGTATATTATTCCATTTTTTCTGATGACACGGGAAGAGATACTTCAGCCTATTGAGTCCATGCGCTGACTCAGAAAGCAACTTGAGTCTCCCACTCACCCTTTCCCTGGCACAATCTCCCCGCAATTTGAGTCTCCCACTCACCCTTTCCCTGGCACAATCTCCCCGCAATTTGAGTCTCCCACTCACCCTTTCCCTGGCACAATCTCCCCGCAATTTGAGTCTCCCACTCACCCTTTCCCTGGCACAACTTGAGTCTCCCACTCACCCTTTCCCTGGCACAACTTGAGTCTCCCACTCACCCTTTCCCTGGCACAATCTCCCCGCATTTGAGTCTCCAACTCACCCTTTCCCTGGCACAATCTCCCCGCAATTTGAGTCTCCCACTCACCCTTTCCCTGGCACAACTTGAGTCTCCCACTCACCCTTTCCCTGGCACAATCTCCCCGCATTTGAGTCTCCCACTCACCCTTTCCCTGGCACAATCTCCCCGCAATTTGAGTCTCCCACTCACCCTTTCCCTGGCACAATCTCCCCGCATTTGAGTCTCCCACTCACCCTTTCCCTGGCACAATCTCCCCGCAATTTGAGTCTCCCACTCACCCTTTCCCTGGCACAACTTGAGTCTCCCACTCACCCTTTCCCTGGCACAATCTCCCCGCATTTGAGTCTCCCACTCACCCTTTCCCTGGCACAACTTGAGTCTCCCACTCACCCTTTCCCTGGCACAATCTCCCCGCAATTTGAGTCTCCCACTCACCCTTTCCCTGGCACAATCTCCCCGCATTCCCATCCATTCCATCATCCACACTCGGAGAAACTTAGAGGCCAATCAATTGACCTTTTCGGATGTCCAAATAGAAGCTGATTAAATATCCAATGAAAAGAATTTACACAGCAATTGGCGTAGAGGAGAGTGGGATCTACTGGAGTGAGCAGTCAATAGACTGAATGATCTCCACCTGTCCTACAATCATTCTATTATTCTGCGAAATACAACATTACAGTTTGCTTGCACTTTTAGCACTTCCTTCAGGTCAGTGGATTTAAAACATCATAGAGCTGATTTTGTGTTACATTGTTCAACATCCATGCTCTTTACTCTCGATAAGCTGCTTCAAAGAAGATGTTTCTCCCTTCTGTCCCAGATAGAAAAGGCACGTACGAGCTACCAATAAATCCAAGAAGAAATTTAGAAGAAACCTCATTAACCATAGTGACTGGGATGTGAAATTTGCTCGAGAAGCAATTGAGGCACAGGTGTGCGAGGGAAAAGTGGAGAGTATGCGAGGGGGAAGAAGAGGGACGAGAGGAATTGGACCAAATTCTGTATTGTGCATTCCATATGATGCTTTAAAAAAAATAACCTGCAAACCTCTTCAGCAAATCTTCATCTCCTTCTTTGTGCACTTCACAGATGGATTTGCAAACCGTAAGTGTTTAATGCTGATTAAGTGGCTTGTTTTATGCCTAAAGAGGGCTCAGCAGTATTATTACAGGTGCCATCTAATTGCTTATCAGTTGCAAGTGCATTCCAATGACATCAATCTTGCAAAAATATCACTTTTCAAACTCATGCATTTTCGTGAGCAACAAAAGTGCTGTTTTATCAATTTTCTATCTTCTGTGAAGGCTTTTATTTATAAAATACACTGTCAGCTGTGGTTCAGTTGGTAGCACACTTGCCTGTGAGCCACAAGGTTGTGGGTTCAAGTGCTGATCCACAGACTGCTAATGTTTGTATGAAATACTGCGGGACTGCTGTGCTACCCACAGTCACCTCTTAGATGAATAAAGTGATTAATGTAACAGTTAGTGCCACCCTGTTATAGCGCCAGGGACTGGGATTCAAATTCGGCACTCTCTGCAAGGAGTTTGTAGGTTCTCCCCGAATCTGAGCTGGTTTCCTCCCATCACTCAAAAAGCACTGGGTTTGTAGGTCAATTGGGTGGCACGGGCACTTGGGGCGAAAGAGCCTATCCCAGAGTTGTATGGCTAAAAATAAGTTAAGGCCTTGTCTTTTCTTTCAAGTGACAATAAAATATTTCTCACACAAACAGATGCCACCCCTTGTATGCTGGATGGTACATAATCCACAATCAGCTTTTCAGTTTGTGGGAGCTTGTTTTATTTTTGTGTTCCATTACTGACCACACCAACGCTATTCAATTAAAACATAGTGAGAGATTCTGAAAGGGACTTAAAATGTGCATTAAAGGAGCAGATCTTTCTTCTTTCCCCATAGATCCTAGTTTGTTTTTGGTCAGCTATTCTGTACTTATGTTTTGAATTGATAAACTGGATCGGAAGCTTCTGCCAGCAGTCCAACAAAGGAAAAAAGAAAAAAGTTCAGTAACCAATCTCCCATCTGAATGGTTATCTCACTTATTCTCCAAATGATCAATTTATAGACTTCATGTTGGCTCATATCCAAGGTGAGGGGGTTAACCACAAAAGTTTGCAGACACAGTGGTTGAAGTAAAAATATAATCCTGGAGAAACTCAGCAGGTCAAACAGTGTACTTAATATAGTAAAGATACATAAACAAAGTTTGTGAAGGTACTTTCAATAACTTGTGCACTTGTTCCAACTAGATAAGAGCCAAAAATGGTCCATGAAATACGCAACTCTCAAACCTGCAATCAAAGCCCCATCACATCATCGTAGCTGTTTTGAGGTGCATCTGTTTCCTTTTAAAAATTGCAGTCAGTTAATGTTATAAAACATGAAGGTCTGCACACGCTGTGATGGTAGTAAAAACTGAAGCAACTCAGCAGGTCTCACAGTGTCCATAGGAGGTAATGATATATTACCGACATTTCAGGCCCAAGCCCTTCAAGGTGTGTGCAAAAAACAGACAAGGGACGTATCATAAAAAAGCTGGTGAAAAGGGAAAAATGGGGAGACGGAGGAGTACAGACCAAGCGACAAAAGGTGTTAAATGGATATGATAAGAAGACAGGAGAGCAGAAAGGTGAGAGTTGACAGGAGTAGGGTGGTTGTTTTTGGCTCAGTGATAGAGGGTAAAGGGAATTGAGAGAGACATAAGGAGACAAGGAAAAGATGGGGAACTAACAGAAACCAGAGAAGTTAACGTTAATGCCATCCAGTTGGAGGGCGTCCATATGGAATAGGAGGCGTTGTTCCAATTTGCGAGCGGTCTCAGTCTGGCAGTGCCTGAGACTATTGACAGACACACCAGCAAAAAACTGTAGCAGGGAACTTAAATGAGCTATTGCAGCAAACAGAGCTGGGATACTCAATGAAGCCATCGCCCAGTCTGCATCCAGTCTCTCGGATATAGAGGAGACCACAACAGGATACAGCATATGACCCCTGTAGATTCACGTAAAGTGTTGCTTTACTTGGAAAGAATGGAATCTTTACATGGGACAGGGTGTAAAGAGTTGTAGTCGAGCTAACTGAGATAGAGTTGGTGGGTTTGTTGAAGATGTACAGTTCCAACTACCACGAGAAGAAGCGTGACACAGCAGCATCAAACCCCGAACAGAATTTCCATCTCAGCCGCTGTGGCCGGGCACGTCTGCCCCGCATTGGCCTCGTCAGCCACCAGCGAGCCTGCAGCAGGCATGGACAGCTCCCTTCCTAAATCTTAGTTTGTGAAGCCAAGCCATGGAGAAGAGGTCTCCTGAGATGGAGACTGAGAGATCGAGAAAAGAAAGATGGGTCAAGTGTATTTGAGGTCAGAGTGGAAGTTGGTAGCAAAGTGGATAAAGTCAATGAGCTCATCATGAGTTCATGAGGCAACAATAAAGTAGTTGCCCGTGTAGTGGAGGAAGAGTTGAGGAGCCTTGCCTGCGTTGGCCTGTAGCATAGACTGCTCCACATAACTAACAAAAGGGCAGGCGTAGCTGGGGCCCATGTGGGTACCCATGGCTACCCCTTTGACTTGGATTACATACAATTAATGTTGCCTAGTAACACATTTCAACCCTCAAGCTCATTCTGATGTCTCTACCAAAACATTCACTTTAACATTTTAAGTCCTAATTATACAGCATTTGTAATATTATATTGGCCACTTGACTATAGAAGAGAACCTGTTATCAGTAGGGATTGTATATCATAGTCTTTGTGTCTGTTGAAGTTAAAGACCCTAAACTTAAATAAAAGCGATATAATTGACTGGGAGGTTTTACTTTAAATTTGAAGAGCTAAATAATCAGATCACTTCTGTTAAAAATTAAGTCTGGCAGATGAAGCTGAACTAGTATTTAATTGTTCATCGAAAAATCTATGAATTCCTCCATTTCAATCAAGATGCACTGCCTCAAGAGACATTCTGACATTATACAAGATGCCTGTTACCCTGAACAAAATCCCTTCAGGCAGAAAGGGACAGAAGCTTGAAGTCCAGGACCTTCAGGTTCAAGAACAGTTTTTATCCAGGAGCTATCAAGCTCTTGAACTTCCCACACTACTGTAAACCCAACTATAAACTCCTACCAGAAGATCTGACTGCACTACTAAAATATCACTTAGACATACAGCATGAATCAGCCCATGAGCCCCTGTTGCCCAATTACCCCAATTAACCTACAACCCTCATACATTTGGAAGAGTGGGAGGAAACCGGAGCACCCAGAGGAAACCCACACAGGCACAAGGAAAATGTGGAAACTCCTTAAAGACAGTGCTGGATTTGAACCATTGCTGGTGTTGTAGTAGTGTTGCGCGTACCACCATGCAAATCATTTTCTTCTTGCATTAACTGCAACTATGCACATTTATTTCCCTATCATTTTATATTTGTTATCTCTTTCTCAGACTTCCAATTGGGGCAATTTAAGTTTTTTACTATTACAGCTGGTGTATCTTGCAAACCTGTTTGGCTGCAGCAAGAAATGATTTTGTTGCATCTGCAAATTGTACGCACTCATCTGACAATAAACTTACCAAGCATTGAAAGCTGAAAAACTTGCAACTCAAAGCCAGAAATGTTCTCTGTCCAACATTGACAAAATCAGCACAGCTAAAGCTTTATTGCAAGTTCATCTGCCCTGTAAACTGATGAAGGATTGCTTATTTGTGGCTTCGCAATTTAAAAAAATGTATTTTGTTGGACGGTGATTGCAATTATATTGTGGTAATGGAAAGTTTGTGGCAGCCAGAATTTGTTTGAGCAAATTTCTATGGAACACAGTGTCTAAATAAAATATGTGCACTAGAAATCAGGATACATATGTGTGCATACCTACAGTATATATAGGCATATAGACGTGTGTGTAGAACTAGAACATTTTTTTTACAAGCAACTGACATGTTGTACATTGGTCACATGTTTTATGATAAAAATATATATAACACACAGTATATATTTATATACGCACGTGTGTGTGCACAGAACTAGACTATTTTACAAACAGCTGACATGTTGCACATTGGTCACTGATTTTATGTTAAAGTCAATATTTCTGTGAAATAGTATTCTGTGAAAAATATTTTTATTTGAATTTTATTTGTAGTTATTAAATTAAAAGGAAAATATTTATCTGTTACCGAAGTTAACATCTGGAGAACTAATGGACAGGAAAATGAAGACAAGTGCACCTTGAACTTTGTGACAGATGGTTGCAGATCCAAGCTCCACCCAATCTTTTACCACATAATTGCAGTACTGTGGGAGTGCAACATCAGTTGACAGCCATCATTTAACTGTTTGTAAACTCAGGACTGGGCTACCAACTCAGGTAGATGTTAAAAAGAACACTGAGCGTTCATCATAAAAACAAAGGATTTTGATTATTTGCACTTTGCCGTCAATTATGATGTGGGGTCCCATTCTGCATGTGGCCATATCTATAACTTTGATAACAATTCTCTGACCTCCTTCCACAATGTGTTATTTTCACACTCAACAAAACCTCAAGATAAACAAATGCATTTGTTTAATTGTTTGCTATGTCTTGAAACCCAACATACAATCTGGATTTTTTAAAAATAATTTCATCTTAGAGTCCTAGAAGAAAAATTATTTTCTATCCAGCTACTCATCAGGAAGGCCCATTCATAAATCTTGAAGTGACACTCTTCTGGGATGTTAACATTCTAACATTAGCTCTCAAGATAGGTGCCAAGTTTTAAAGTATTGGTAGGAGGAGGTTTGGAAGTGTATTTTTCAAGTGAATAGGATACACATTAGGAATGTGTGATAACACAAAAGCAGACGATGATTCTAAGTTGTTGTGTAATAATTATAAAATAATATAGTATGAGAAAAACAATCACTGACTTGACTTGGATAAATCAGATGGTCTTTATCAAATACCAAGCTTTATTGGCTGCAACTGTAAGTGCCATTTTACTCTTCATTTTGAGAAAGATTTAACAAGGATTTTTTTTTTCCAGATAAAGAGCCAAGTGAAATAGACTGCCAGTTCTTTGTGTGGGATTTTGTAAGCATTAACTTAGTTTGTAAAATAAATTGGACAACTGTGAATCATTTAAATTAATATTCCTCTGCTTTTCTAAAGTAGCCACTTTATTACTAAAGATGTTGATCACCAGCCTCTGATGTGAACAATGCCAGAATCAGATATAAAGTTAGGTAAGATCAGGTTGGAGAATTTTTCTCTAAGAAACTTTTAGATTTGGGACTTGACTTAAAATTCCATTTTATACTCCAGAACAGTGGCAAGAAGATTCTGGACCATCAAATCCTTTAGATGAGTCATGGAATTGAAATATAATTGATTTTCTTTCAGGTATAGAACCTCAACAGCAGCGCGGTGGTTACATTTCTGGATTAGTGATCCAGAAATCTGAACTAACAATCTAGAGCCCCGGTCTCAAAGTTCGTCATGACAGCCATGGGAGTTAAACTGATTTAATAATCTGGATCTTAAACAAAACCTAGCCACAACTCATGATGACAACTCTAAAATTCAACCTAAAATGTTCACTAATGTTCTTCAGGAAGAGATAATGTCATTGTTACATAGCTTTGTTTCATCTGATGACTCAATCCTGTTGCAATGAACCAGTAACCTGTTTAGTTCAAGGATATCTCAACATGGGCAATAAAATCTTCGTTCTCTGCTGATGCCGGATCCAGTTAAAAAAAAACAACCATTAAATATTACTTTAGCATAGAAAAGGAATATTCCCTGAACCTTTTTGCCATTATTTACCCCTTTTAGGCAGCCAAGAGAAATGAATTATGGCCACTGCTAGTCAAAATGATCATGTTATGTTCCATATTTCTTATTTACATGTCAACAATATGTCATGTAACATGCTGAGCTAATTAAAGGTTCTTCAGAAGTGCAGAACTTTCCTCATCATTGAAAATTGATGGTGCGATGAAGTAGCATTTTCTCAGCAACAAGTCTGCACACAGAAGGTCTATTTGGATTCTGCCAAAGTCACTCAGATCTTGACCATATTACAGCTTTGTTCCAAACAGGGACAAGAAGAGTTGAACTTCAGCGGTGAAGTGATAGTGAACTACATATTGTGAACCACAGAAGTTTGCAAGGGTGGTAGTTGTAGTTAAAAACTCAAAGATGCAGGAGAAATTCAGCAGGTCTTGCAATGTCCATAGGAGGGAAAGATATATTCCCAACGCTTCAGGCCCCCCTTCAATGAATTATCCACATTCAACAACAGGAGTTGTTGATCATGGTTTGGACTTATTTTCAGATTTCTGGATCACTAATCCAGAAATGTAACCACCGTGCTGCTGTTGAGGTTCTATACCTGAAAGAAAATCAATTATATTTCAATTCCATGACTCATCTAAAGGATTTGATGGTCCAGAATCTTCTTGCCACTGTTTTGGAGTATAAAATGGAATTTTAAGTCAAGTCCCAAATCTAAAAGTTTCTTAGAGAAAAATTCTCCAACCTGATCTTACCTAACAGCAGCAGTTACAGTGGTTAAAGGGGCAATGGAGGCAGTGTGCTCCTCGACCACTTGCTGTCTCCAAAAGGTCCTTCTTTCTTTACCTCCCAATCACTTTTTACTGCTTGCAAGATAACACCAGAATGTTGTGATTCCTTGCAAGCCTGAAAAAGAAAACATTTCATGGTACTGCAGTACATGTGACAAAAATAAGTCCAAACCATGATCAGGCCTGCCACTTTTAACAAAGCCACAGCAAAATTCTAAATGTTTGGTGTTTACACTTTTCAATTAGTCATTGATTCAATGATCAATGAATCGTTAGAAATAATCCAAATATCACAATAAGATTTCCTCTGGAGACTGTCCTCTGCCAACATTTGCTGCATTAATGACCTTCCCTCCAACGTCAAGTCAGACTTGGGGCATTCAATGAGATTTGAACAGTGTCTGGTCCCTGTCAGAATTCCACAGATTTTGCAAGACCTGAACAACATTTATATTTTGCCGGCATGTGAAAATTTATATTCAAGTTACACAACTCTAAGCAATAATTGCCTTCTCTATGAGAACCTCATATCACTTCCACTTTTTATTACTGTATTGTGTTAACTATCATCCAAGATCACCATTGACCAGAAACAAGTGGATCAATCCCAAAAACATTGGTTGCCTAAAAGAGTAGGTCAGATTGGGAGTATTCCATAAGGAGTTGTTAACTTCCTCAATTGTTCTTTCTTCCAACTTCAAGACACAAGTCAGATGTAAGGAAGGATGCATTTATATTTCTTTGGCAAATCCAGTTGCATAAATGATCAACAGCACATTTCCTTGGTCCTCTCCAATCTTCGGAATTATTCTGTGCACAACCATGACTGGAGATATTCCAGCTACTTCTGCAGTATCACCTAAACTTGTAATCTCAAACGCTAAGGGGAGCAGGCATGGAATACCAATACCTACAAGTACATGCTACTACCAAATCAGAGGTTTGCACCATCATAGTCACTCAGTTAAAATGGGTGACTTCAAGATGGAGTCCAGAGAAATACGATCCAAACCAATAACACTCTTATCTTTAGAATAGAATTAGAGAGCATAAAAGTTGATATTGAATCACCATGAATTATTTTTTCTTGATAGGGCGGCACGGTTAGCACAACACTGCTGCGGCACCAGGGGCCGTGGATTGAATCTGGTCCTGTCTGAAGTATATTCTACCTACATCTGCGTGGATTTCTTTACAGTGCTCTGGTTTCCTCCCACCATTCAAAATGAACCAGGGTTGTAGGTCAAATTGGATAGCAATGGTTCGTGGGCCGAAAAGGCCTGTTACTGTGTTGTGTGTTTAAAATGTAAAGTTAATATTTAAAAATGTATTAGTCATCTCTTTCTACATTTGTTAAGTTCCTGGAGCTTGTTTTGCTCTTCTACGTAATGCAAGTTTCACTAACATTTGATCATAATTTAAGACATTGTCTGCACAAGTTTTAATTACTTAGAAAGGCAGCTGCATGGATTCATTTGGAAGCCTTGTGGCAAGCATCAGACAAATATTATCCTCGCAGATAGGACACATGTGGAAAAACACACTGAATACACATGCATGGATCATAAACTGAGACGGACTTGCATGTGTCAGCGTGAGAAAGGATATCACACCCACCAAGATTTCTCATAGCAATTGTGGGCAACTTGGGCAAATTCTGCAGCCTGAAGCGTAGGTATTTAACTTGGCTGAAGGTTAGGAAATATAAAAGGTATTGAAAACTCCAAATGTAAAATCCATTTGACAGCTTGTCTGCAAAATGATGCATTTTATGGAAAATTACTATAACCCAGCTTTATAAAAGTACACATTTAACAGGTATTTAAATTGCAGTGGAGTGAAGAAATAACTTGCACTTTTTTTTGTACTTAAGTGCAGTGATGTCAAGAAAGTGTCTAAACTTAAAAGCACTTTTTTAAAAACCTCAGTGATAGCGGTGGAAGCAGATATGATGGGTGTTTAAGAAGCTATCAAATAGACATGTAAATATGCAGGGTGATGGAGGTTGTGCAGGCAGAAGAGACTAGCCAAGTTTGGCATTGTATTCAGTGCACTCATTGTGGATTGAAAGACTGGTTCCTATGCTCATTCCAAGAATCAACCAAGTTCTCCATGCTGATTCCAATGAAAACATATACTTTAAAAAGTTTTTGCACAACACCCCAGATACCGTCCAACCGGAGCCTTGTAAAGTTGCATCAGAACTTCCCAACTTATACATCCCACACCCCTTGACTTCCATTAATCTTCCCAATATGCTTGTTGTGCTTGCATCAGTCTTTTGTTTTTCATGCACCCGGACCCTTTGATCCATTTGTGGTCCTATTACATTTATATAATATTTTGCTTCCTCATTCTTTCTTCCCAAATGGATAACCCCATATTTTCCCCACACCATCCTTCATCTACCAACTTCTCAGCCACTCACAGAAGCAATCTACTCTATATTTCTTTGTGGTATCCACATTACCCACTAATCCACTTCTATTTCCATCACTCATCAATATAGTCGCACCACACAATACAGATTACTAATATAGATTCTAAGTTGATATGGTCTCTATGAAACAAAAATTATCCTCATATTCTGACTCTCTCTTCAGTAAGTAAATCCACTATCCAAAGGGGATGGGGATTGTACTTTGGGCAATAACTTCTTCTGTGGTAATTTAACAAATCTTTTCTAGAATTCCAAATACACCTATTAATTTCTCTTCACCCCCTTTATAACATTCTCAAGTCAAGTTTCCTTTGATCATTTGATGATTTTCCACATGGTAGGTTGGTCTGGAAAGTCAGATTTCATGGGAGCCAGGGTGAGCTGACCAATTGGATACAGAATTAGCTTGATATTCAGAGGTAAAGGATGGTAAGGGAGAATTGTTACTGAAATTGGAGGCCTATGGCCATTGGTGTGCTACAGGGATCATAGTGCTTGCACTATTGTTTGTCATAAGACTACAAGATATATCAGCAGAATTCAGCTATTTGGCCTATCAAGTCTTTCCTGCCATCTGAATCATGGCTGATTCCTTTCACCCTATTTTCCTGCCTTCCCTCCATAATCTTTGATGCCTTGTCTAATCAAAAGCATAAATTTCTGCTTGAAATCTATGCAATGACTTGGCCTCCACAGCAGACTGTAGCAATTAATTCCATAGATTCACCACCCCTTGGCTGAAGACATTCCTGCTCATCTCTATTCTAAAAGGATTGTCATCAACATTAATGACTATTGACAATGCAATTAACATGGTCATTAAGTTTGCAGGCGACATGAAAATCAGTCCTATGGTAGACAATTGTTTACATAAGATTACAATAGGTTCTGGATGAACTAGAAAAATAGGCCAAGGAATGAAGGATAGAACATAACTGACAATTCCAAGGTGCTGCATTTTGATAGGTTAAAATGGGACAACACTGGGGAGTATTGTAGAACAAGGGAATATGAGGGTAAAGATGCATAGTTCCATGAAGCTGGTGATGAATGCAGACAGGGTGGTGAAGGAGACATTTAGCCTACTTGCATTCAATGGTCAAGGCGTTGTATAGAGAAACAGGGATGTCATGCTAAACTGTACAAAATGTGGAGACTGGATTTGGAGAAATGTGTGCAGTTTTGGTTACCCAGCTATAGGAAAAATATTAATCTGAAAATGGGGCAGAAAACATGAACAAAAATGGCACTAGGACTGGTAGGCTTGAGATATCAGATAGGGCTGGTTCTTTTCTCTGTGGAGGATAGGAAGCTAATGGGAGACCCGAGAGGTTTATAAAATCTTGAGGGTAACTCATCATAGATTCATCCAGCCTGACAAAGAGCCAAAACTGGAGGACATGGTGCAAAGGGGAAAGATCTAAAAGCGACGTGAGGGATATCTTCTTCACACAGACGGTGGTGGATTTGAGGAACAAGCTGAGAGAGAGGAAGTGGAAATGACATCACAAGACATTTAGATAGGTACATGGACCAGGAAGGTTAAGAGGGATTATGGACGAAACAGAGGCAAATAGGACTAGCTTTGCTGGCATGGAAAATGTTGGGCCAAAAAGCCTAATTCTGTGCTGTAAGACTCTGTGTCTCTGTCTCTATAATTGTCTTGTTATTACATCCTTAGTAAAGGATTCCAGCATTTTCACAATGACAGCTGCTGAGCTAATTGGCCCATTCTTGTGCTCGACATTCAATCGAAATCTAAGTAAAACTCAGATGTATGGTACAAATAAATAAATTGCTCATTTAATAGTTCTACGAATGCTTTGCCTGTTAAGTTCAATTCAATTTTATTTTGGTGATAAGAAGATACCAACAATATATCCAGGATCATTCAGCCACACAGACCAAAAGCTATTAAAATTATTAAAACTGAGAGCTGATACATTAAAACTCTTCATTCTTTCCCCTTCTTGACAAAGCATTCAATTTTCTGTGCCTTTATAATCAGAATCTTCAGTATTTTTTGTGCAACTGGAGATTAGGTTTTGTATTGAGAATTGTTGCTTGTTTATTGGCATTTATTGAGTTACTAAATGTTTAAAGATTAGATGTGAGAAATAAACTTGAATGATTTCTAGACTCAAATAGCTTTATAACCAGTGAAAAAATCTTGAGGGCATCCTTGTTTTACTGAAATGCCCAGGTCTGCTATTGATTGTTTTGACCAAGATGTAAATAATGGAACAGATCCTGTTCACCCGGACTTGATCAATCAGCATAGCTCCCAACTCACACCTCATCCCAGCACCCATCCTTGTCAGGAGGTGAACCCTCAGTCTCCTGGGGTGGTCAATATAATTGGAAGGTCTCATGGTCAAAACAATTCCAGAGTTGCCAAAGCTGTGGGGATTTTAACAATATGTAAATATCTCTGATATTCAATATCATTTAAATCCATTAAATTACTTTTTTTTAATAGTGAACTAAAAAGGTTTTAAATGCATGCTGATATAATACAAAATAATTTATGAAAAGCAAGTTAACTTCCCTATTGCCTTCCAATCCAAAACCTACATTCCCCACAGTCCTCAGCACTTTGTCCAGATTATATGGAATCTTAGTAAAATGGTTTCACTTCTGGGCTCCGTGCAGAGATGGACAGACTGATAGATTTGGTCTTGTAAATTGTTAAGGCATACTGGCAGATGCATTTGCTCTTCTTTAAATCATGGTGAGGGAATTTTAATGCCCAACTGGAAGCTGGTTTAGCATCCCACTTGAAAAACAACAATTCTGATAGCGCAGTAGTCCTGCAGAATTTTACAAGACTGTCAACCTAGAATGTGGAGTTGACTAGAATAAATTGACAAAAGCAAAAGAACTATCTTTGAACCCTGCCTGATACTTCTCACTAATGTCACTTATCCTTGGCCTTATCCCAAAAATGGCTCACAATAAATATGCATTAGAGTGAGAAGTCACAGATGTGTAACACCTTATTTTGTTAAATCACTTTTTATGTACATTAAAACTTGTGTACTGTGCTTTTCATTTGATCCTTCAAAGACTGGAGTGCATTGCACAGTACGGGAGTCAAATGAACAGTTGTCTTGCACTTGATGCCCAGGTGATGAACAAGAATGCACTTGTTTCTGGGCTCCAAAACCTTTCCTTGCACTTTTTAGTGTTCAGGGTAAAGTCGGCAAGTCTGGTTGTTAAGATGTAGACTGAGCGTTACAAATAATATCCAGACTGGAATTAGAGGGTCAATGCCTCGGTCAGGAAGTGCATGGAATCCCAAGACCTCAACCGCTGGGGAGATATGGTCACTGTTAGAATGGAGGCAATGGAGCATGGACACAGTTGGCCATTTGGAATTTAAACTAAGCCACTATGTGTGGCAGCATTTTTTTTAAACTTAAAATCCACCTACCTGAAACAGCTGTCCTTCCAAGCCAGTCCTCTTTAAGATGCACCTAGAGAGGTCTTACGTGGATGCTTCCAGATCATTCACACACATCAAATAAATATGGAAATTACATCCAGATTTGCACACCATTGAATGCCACAACCTTCGTGTATTAGTGACTCAGCACATGGCAGAACTAGGAGAAAAATACGATACGTATTCTGAAGAAATTCTCTAGCAGAGTACACTGAGCCTTGCGCAAAGCAATAGAATATCAAGCCCCATGAATGCATATTCACACTCAATGTTCATCTTGAAATAATTACTAAATTTAGTTGTGCTCTCAGATGAAAAACAGCCACCAGGTAAAATTATTTTGCTGATTGCATCTGAATGGGTGATAATGACTCCCTTGCATGTAGACTGAACTACTACTTGCGTCTAATTCAATTTTTAATATAGCTAGCAGTGATAAAGGTGAGTAAAAGCACCACTTAGCACCGCATTACATAAATTTTTCCACTTGAGTGTTGTATGATCTGTTATCAGTAACACCTTTTAATGATTATCACAGTGAAATATCAGGAAACCATGCAGAAAATTTTAAAAAAAAACATCTTTTCTTCAGATGAAATGAAAATCAATGCAGATTTGGAAGTGATTGAAATCTTTGGACAAGAAAATACAAGTATAAATAACTTTCAGCAGAATTGAGGCTTTCCTGTTCACTTGTTCACTTTGCTCAGAGTTATTTTAACAGTCTAATTCATTCCAACCACAACATTTTATATCTTACAGGCCAGGAATCAGTGCTAAACCTGCAAATGCTTTAAACAATTGGAAAAGCTAATTTCTTGAGATTTACACAAGGTTACTGTGTATGTTACAGTAAAAGAAAACACCATAGCATTCCTGGAATAAATCAAACTTTGTAATTCTGATGTAGAAGTGATGTTTGCCATCACTTTAAATGAACATTAATGAGATGAAGATTTAAAATCTTGTTCTGATGTACAATGTCCGCTTGTAATCTAAAAGCCGACTTTTAAACATTTCTCGTTATTCCTTTGGGAAGCTTTTGCATCATATAACTTTATGATGAACATACTTCCAAATTTATATTTTCAAGGTGTGATTGTAATTACAAAGGAATTACCTTTAATATATGTCATTCAATACTAGATAAAATCTATAGAAATTTCATCAAATGAACATAACAAACACATTTTAGAACTCCGATAAATTCCAAATGGACCATATACTGCACTTTTAGTTTATTATGTGACATTTAAATCATCATTCTAGAGTCTTGTGTTTCTCAGCAGCAAACTTTGAGCCTATATGTTTATTTCTTGTATTCATTGTTACTTCAAATTCAGCAAAAAGAGGTGAGAATGAAACAATAATATTTCTGTTTTCAATACTTAATATTAAAGTTTTTAAAATGTGAGGTGTATGCTTTAAAAGTAAACCAGTATGACAGAGTTAGAGCACGAAAAATACTAATGGCAAAAATAAGGAAAACATGTCAACAAAATCAATTGGATTAATTTGGTATCAGTCGTCAAGCATTGTACACAAAACTTTTTTGGTGCATGGTTATAGAAGCACAGAAACAGATCCTTTGGATCACTATGTCTGTGCTGGATATAAAATATTTAACAGTATTAATCTCATTTCTCAGAATTTTGCATGTAATTTTCTATCCCATGACATTTCAAATGCCCAAATCCTGAACTTTACTCTCCACATGGACCTTCAAAGGACTTTGTGTTCTTTCAATTTGCCATCTCCATTCTTCCCTCAAGTTATCAGTTGTTGGGTCTTTGCTTCTGAAACCTAGAATTTCCTCCTTAAACTTTGTACATCTCCACCTACTTTCAGGTAATCCACAAAAGCCAATGTAAATTCGAGCGTGTTGATGTTCTTGTGAAACACTTTTGAAAGATCACGCTGCCCTGAAGTTGCTACATTAACACAAGTTGTTTTTTTTCAAACCATACGGTATCAGTCATCACATTCTACAGCATGGACAATGTTCCCCTCATTTTTAGTCGTCAGTGTGCACAAAAACTTCTGTGCAATTTTTTTTTCCTGTGATTAAAAATATGTGCGCAATAAATGCTTGTGCAAATGTAAACTTGATGGCTACTCAAACTGCATTGGCATCTTTTAATATAATGCAAGTATGATCACCTACTTGTTTAACCAACGAGCAAAAAGCTTATTTTCAATAAGTATTATATGAATGACTACATGATTTAACCTTTTGTGCACCTTCCTGCGCTGGGTTGCAAAACGTGCGCACGGGCACACAGCTTAGAGGGAACCGTGGACGTGGACCAGCAACCATGCCTGTCAGTACTTAACCCACATTATTTCAATATCCCTCTACACCCTACTCATTCGTGCCTCTTAAATGTTGTTACTGTCCTGCCTTCACCACCTCCTCCGGCAGTTCACCCCAGATGCCAAATCATTTTGTGTGGACAAATGCAGCACTCCAATCTACATTAAACCTCCTGCTCACCTTAAACCTATGCCGTCTATCTTTAGACTCCTCTACCATGAGAGATAGACATTGGAAATCCGCCCTATCTATGTCTCTCATTATGTTGTGTACCTCCATCTTAACATCCTTCGTTCCAGGGAAAAAAAAACATATCAAGCCTGTTCATTCTCTCTTGACAACTCAAGCCCTTCAATCAAACCAATATCATTGTTAACCTTTTCTACACCCCTTCTAACTTTATCACATCCTTCTTTTGATGTGGCAACCAGAACTGCATGCAATACTACACTACAGACTAAGCAATTTAATAACAGGACATCCCAATTCTTAATGTCACACCATTAAGGCCATGGCCATGATGAAGTATGTAATGTGTTTACCTTATCACCTAATTTAATCCTATTTTTTAAAAACTATGGCACTCATGTTGACACAAGTTAAAATGTGAGCAAGAATGGGAAGAAGGACAACATGACATGATAAATATTACATGAATGAGCATTATGCTGTCATCAAACATACCATGTAAAATAAAAACCAGAGAATGCCGTTAACACTCACCAGATCAGAAGCAGAAAAAAAATTCATGTTTCAAGTCTGAAACCCTTCATCAGGATTGACATACAGGCCTGTGGCACAGCTAAATTGTCCATAGAATCCAGTGATTCACCTTTTCCAGCTATTGCCAATTACCCCATCAATTAGGTCGATAGTCTGATACCATGCTTCAGAGGCAAGACCATGTGACCATGACTAATGAGGATCTCCCAGTGGCAGCCTATTTCAGTTCCATGTCCCATTCCCATTGTCTCTCCACGGACTCAGGCGCTGACGGACTTTGCGCCCGTAAGTTGGAGAAACACCCCAACTTCCATCTGGCCGCCCTCCAACCAGATGTCATTATAGCATCAAGTTCTCCAGATTCCATTAGGCCTTCCCCATCTCTTATATTCCAAAGAGAGTGGAAAATAATTTTCTCAAAAAAATTCACTCCTAAAAATGATTAATTAAAACAAACTGCAGATTGGAACATAATTGTCAATATTAATTTCTGATTTACCATTAACAAATTTCCACTTTTATGCAAAAATAGGAAATTATTAATGATAGCATGAGCAGTCAAAAACGGAGCCAGCCATTCTATGGTGGTAGTCATAGGATGGTTACAGTCCTAACTGGATTGAATTGACAATGCAGAGCAATAACTAATTTGAAGTGGTTTCCAACAAAATTAGTGGCGTTGATACTCAATAATTAGTCAGAACGCGGTAAGGTTGCCAGGGAAAGCTAGAAGGTAAACAGAAGCAGAACTGCCAGTATGACCAACCACAACAGCGTTTTCCAATTACATGTTATCTCCTCATGATTGTATTGTGGTTCTCATATTTAATATATTGATAATATTTCCTGTTTAGCACAGATATTGTGATGGTGCAATGGTTAAGGAAGCCAATGAGACTTGGATTCAAATTCCATCAGGATCACTTCAGAATTTAAATTCAGTTAGTATCTTCATGATGACGGCCATAGACGCTACTGGATTGTTGTAAACTAATACCCTTAATGAAAAAGAAACCTGCTATCCTTACCCAGATTGATCGCCATGTAATTCCATGCTGCTCCCATGTGATTGAGTTACAAATAGCTCATGGCCGAACAACCAATACAACTTACGGATGAGCCGAGAAAGAATAAAACTGGACGTAGATTCCCAATTTGGACATATTTGCAAATCCCTAAGATCTAAATGAGGAGATGTGTCCCTTGTCCAGTGATGCAAAAGCCTGACCTGTTCATGCTTGCAGGGTCTTACCTGGTGGATCGTGTGTCAGTCCCCTCCATCAGAACCTCTAGCTAGCCACATTCTGTCACATCCTTAGAAGAGTACTGTTGACCATCAGTAGCAGTAGAAATGTTTAGCCTGCTGTTCCAGCATTTCACTCATTCCAGCATCGCTACCAAGGCAGGGGATCAAGACTGGTATATTAGGAGTATGGCAGGGCAGCAGCAGGTGCATATAAAAAAAGCTGAGGTCAGAGCTCAATCAAAGTACAGTGCAGGACTACTCAATGCATACTCAACAGCAGGGACATTGTGCAGTGGACAAAGTGAAGTGATCTGGCAAGCAGAATTCACATTAAAGATCGACATATTTAACTGTGAATGCCAATGTATAATTAAACTATATCCAGACAAGGCTCCAAGAACACTCCATGTAACATCTGAGTGTTAAAGCCAATACTAAAGCACTTGTAACAAGATTCAGTCAGAATTGTTGAATCCATCTTGGCTTCATTCTGAACTCCTCACCATTAGAGTAGACATTCATCAGCCAGTTTAATTTTTACCACATGTTAGCAAAAAATGGCTGGGAGCTCTGGCTAGTGCAAAGGCCTTGGCTTGGAAAGTAGCCCAGTGGTAGTATTGTGTTCCAGAACTACCAGCTGTATCTCCAACCAAGTTATTAAGCAGTTACAAAAGTGGCATTTAAACAACTGTGTGAAATATTGTTTTGTTCACAAAAGAAAATCCCATCGGCTAATTACCACATTTTACTCCATTTTATTGCAATAATCTGCGAAATCTCTTCAAGAGATGCTTACCTGGAAGAATTTCTCCTCTGCACATACCTTGATGAAAGGCTCAAGCTCGAAACGTTGGATCTATAAACTATGCTGTTTGACTTACTGAGTGTCGCCAGCATCGCGTTACTTCAATCACAGGGTCTACACACTTTTGTGTTTTGTTCCCTTCTACTGCAATAATCTGTGAAATCTCTTTGAGGGATGCCCTATCCTGAAGAAGTTCTCCTCCACTCATACCTTAATGAAGGGCTCAGGCCTGATCCGTTGGTTCTATAATGTATGCAGATTGACCTGCTGAGTTTCTCCAGCATTGTTTTCCTGGCTAATTGCCACCAATCATTCTTCTCTGAATGATCAGCAACACAATGGAGCATATTGTGATCAGGCAGCACTTACTCAACTGTAGCTTGCATACTAATGCCCAGTTTGGGTTTGCCAAGGTCATTCTCTCCTCATGATGGTCTAAACCTAGACTAAGGAGCAGAATTCCAAAGGAGAGGTGGCAATGACTGCTCTTGACATCAGAGAACACTTGTCGCAAAGCAATTTATTGGGAGGCCCAAGTGAAAATGCAGTCCATGGGCATCTGAGAAAAACACTCCAGTGGGTGAAGTCCTACCTTGCGCAAAGTGGGTGTGCCAGTTCCAGAATATCACTACATGATTCCTCAGGGCAACATCCTTAAGGTCCATCATCTTCTGCTGCTTTATAAATGACCTGCAAGCGTTGATCAAATCAGAATTGGGTTGGTTCACTAAGGATTGCATGATATTCAATTTCAATCATAACTATTCAGCAAATGAAGCAGTCTATGCCTAAATGTATTAAGACCCAGAAAATATTCAGGCAGGAACAGATAAGTGGTAAATAATACCATTGGCATAGAGTGGCAGGTAATGACCAGAACCAACAACAAGAGATGTCTAATCGCCCACCCTTGACTTTCCATGACTTTACCATCATAGAGTCAGGTTGGTATACTTGGCATAGCAGTTAGTGTTACACCAGCGATGGGGACCAGGGTTTGAATCCTGTGCTGTCTTTTCCCGGGGGGCTCTGTTTTCCTCCCAACATTTGAAACATACCACGGGTGTAGGTTAATTGGGGGTAAATTGGGCTGCAGGGACTCATGGACTGAAATGGCCTGTTACCGAGCTGGAAGTGTAAATTTTAAAAAAAAAGAGTCCACCACCTCAAACAGCCCACGGGTTGCTCTTCAACGGGAACTCAGCTAGACTGACCATTTAACAACCAAAATTATAGGAGCAGGTCAGAGGCTGGATTCCCTGTGACAAACAATTCGCTTCTTGATACCCAAAGTCTTTCCTCTCTCTACAAAATGTATGACAGGAGTGTGGAAGAATACTCTCCACCTGTCTGGATGTTGCTCCTAGAGTTTGCAGGCAGCTTTGGCGTGGCAGTGCATGAGGCCATGGCCAGACATGATGATGTGGGTATGGTGTAATAACTCCAGTACTGCATTTATCTGAGTATTAAGTGATGCCAGCACACTTCCAATCAAAGAGTTTATTGGGCCGAGGAAATCAGCTCTAAGTTTCACTTCATCTTAATTTACTGTTTGTACCTATTGCCATAGGTTAATGTCAAGAAGCAATCTAAGTTCACCTTTTCTCACCATTGATCTATCAGATGCTTACCTTGGCATGCAGCAGGTCAGAAATCCCTGTGGTCTCCAGTCTTTCCTCATAACGATGAATCTTGTTTGTTCAAGTTAAACTCCAGTGGTGTATTTCTATTGCCATTGCATCATTGCCGATTTCAATATTGAGCTTTGACACCAGTTCACTCCAACATCTCCTTCATCCTCTGCTATTTCAATGTGATTTATGAAATACACAATGCCTTCATTTTTCCATACTAAGTTTCACTACCTCCCTGCTTGTTGTGTTTAGTTGGTTCCACAATTTCTAAAGTATCTGGTTTATTGCTGGTTCCAAGTTCTAAGTCGGTATCCATGACAGTCACCCCAAAGTTGGTACATGGAACATCACACTTAGACCTCCATTAAGACCAATGTTGTTCTGCAACCACTATTTAACTGTTACCCAGTTTTCCATGTTTTGCCAAATATCATTTTGAATTTTGACAGCATTGGTTTGATTAGAAATCTTATATCAACATTTATCTTTACTATTCAGGAACTGATTTTTAATTGAATATATTTTTAGATTAGAGATGAGTGGAAGATTTGTTTAAAATGTAAATGGAATCCTACAGTTTTGATTAAATTGACTTGAAAATAAAGCAAACCCAGAAAAGCATGTTTAATTCCCTTTCAAGACAGGCAAGAGATTCATGATCCTTCATCTTCTTAGGTTACATGGTGAAGCAGAAAAAGGAAGTAAGGTGTGAGAAGTTGAAATCAGTCAAGGCCCTGGTGGAATGCATACGAATCAGGAAAAAACTTGAACAAGAAATTAAGAGGGTTAAAAGGAGACATGAAGTGTCCTTGGCACGTAAGATTAAGGAGAATCCCAATAAAAATTATGTAGATCTAAAATGTGCAGGAGAATAGCTGAATAATAGCAATTTCATTCAAGTACAAAGTTAGGAATTTGTGCATGGAACCAGACAAAGTGAGATATGAAATGAACACTTTGCTTCGATATTCACCAAGGAGATCAATATCATTAATGGTGAGATCAAAGAGGATAGCATTCTAGCGCATGGTAATATTAGGGAGGTGTTGGATGTCTTAAATAAAACATTAATGTAGGTAAATCCCCAGGACCTGATGAAATCTATCCCAGGATACAAAGAGGTAAGGGAGAAGATTCCTGATATCTTGACAAGGTTCAAAAGACAGGAAAATATCCAGTGTTATTCTTTTGTTTAAGAAAGGCAACAGGGATAATCAAAGAAATTACAGGGCACTGAGCTCTAGATCAATGGGTAGAAAATTACTGGAGAAGGTTCTTGGTGACAACATTTATTTGCATTTGGAAAGATTGGGCAAACTTGAATTATTCTCTCTGGTGCAGTGGTTTTCAAACTGCCCCCCTAAATTCACATTTCATCTTAAGCAATCCCTATGTCATAAGTGCTCTGTGATTAGTAAGGGATTGCTTAAGGTGGTAGGTGAGTGGAAAGGAAGGTTGAGAATCACACCTCTAGATCCAATTATTACTGAAATATTTTGCTTGAGAAAAATTGTAATTGGCCCATTTCCTTTGGAGTTACGAAACTGTGCAATTAGGTACAATTAAAACAGTAGTTTTCAAACCTTTTTCTTTCCACTCACCTACCACCTTAAGCAATCTCTTACTAATCACATATGGCATACAGATTGCTTAATGTGGAATATGAGTTTGGGGGGGGGGGTTAATTTCAAAACCTCTGCTGAGATGGTGAAGTATGTAAAATTATTTTTAAAATGCCATGTCAAATATTAGAAGGAAAAGATGAAAGGAAGAACATTTAATGGTGATATGAGATCCAAATATTTTACACAGAAAGTGGTAGGCGCTTGGAGGCACTGTCATGGGAGGTGGCAGAAGATATGATAGCAACATTAAAGAAGCATTTGGACAGACACGTGACTAGACATGGAAAGATGATACATGCAGGCAGGATTAATTGGATTGACATCATGGTCAGCACAGCATGTTGGGTTGAAGGGCCTGTCCTGATCAATGTTCCAATTGAATTTACCTACACTGAATCAATCGCAAGAAAAACTGAAATCTTTGAGTTGTTCGTCAAATCTGAGACTGGAAAGGATATGAAAAAATGATCCTGAAGTGCACCGAGTCCTGTAAAATTTTTAAAAATGCAACAAATGAACATTTGATGTTAACTTATTCCTGAGGAGAAAATAACAATTAAGAAGTCCAATTGTAGCATAAAGGACAGTCATAGAAAAATCATGGAAATACTCCATATCCTGCAAAAGTCGAATTGTCTTTTCAACATTTGTATCATAACCTTTGTCAGAGTGAAGCAGAAATTAGCCATATCAGTCAAGGAAAACCTCATTGAATAAGGGAGTTGAACACATCTACAAAACCCTTGAGTGATGCTTGCATTCTGCAGTAGTAAATGCATACAATTGCTTATTATTGTCCGTTGTCTGGTTAAAACACATGGTTAAAATCATTCTTCAGTTGACAATTAAAAGGGGCATTAATCAAAGTATTTTAGAGCACCCTTATTTACAGAAGCGAGTCTGATGATTTTTTGGGCAGATTCTTATTCACAAAATTCTGAAGTTGTGCATGAGATCATTGCAGATATTATTAAAGTTTAATGCCTCTCTATTGTTTATTCTGTGAGCATCAATAGTGTTTGCAGAAATAAATCTCTTCACTTTAAACATGATGTGTCTAATACATTTGAATTAAATCCAATATGCACCACTTCCTATAACTTTATGACAATGCACTTAGGCCTTGCACTTTGCAACACACACACACAGACCCACACACACCCGCACACCCACACACCCACACACCCACACACCCACACACATACACCCACCCACACACACACCCACACACCCACGCACACACACACACACCCACACACACACACACACAGACCCACACACACCCGCACACCCACACACCCACACACCCACACACATACACCCACCCACACACACACCCACACACCCACGCACACACACACACACCCACACACACACACACACCCACACACACCCGCACACCCACACCCGCACACCCACGCACACACACACACACATACACCCACACACACACACACCCACACACACACCCACACACACACACCCACACCCACACCCACACCCACACACACCCACACCCACACGCACACAAACACATATGCCCATAGATATGGCACACTCAGCATTAACAATCTTTTTCTTTCCTTCAATATTTTTCCTCATAATTACCAAATTAAATAAACTATGCCAGACTTTAAGTCTTTAAGTGATACATGCTTGTAGCCTAAGAGTGATCAAATTATGATGCAAGATGGGAAAGATCCTCGTGGCTATGATCAATCTGAGATTCAAGGAAATGTTTCAGCCCAACATTGTCCTATTTAAGACGATGCTAAGGTTATAAATACATTTTAACTAACACTAGGATAATTGAACAATTTTGCAAGGAGGCCCTTTTATTCAAGATGGACTTTCAATACTATTAGAAACTAAAGCTTTGCTTATTTTTTTTGCAAGCCATTCTAAATTTAGGAACGATTTATTAAATTTGTCGGACTACGTCCAGAGACCTTGGGCTGTTTTTTAACTCTAACCACAGATCAAGTGAAAGAATGTATAAACAAGGAACTTCAGCATTCCATTCAGCTAATTGATCCCAAATGCCTTTTGACATTGATTGTCGACACATACGCTTCTTTCTCCCATTTATTTCTTTGCAGTTCCTGATCAACACTTCAAACAATACTAAATGGAATATTGGTTCGCTTCGTGTTATCCATTAATTCATTTGTAAATATCTGAAAAAAACAAATGAAACCGTGAATCTTCTTATTCTTTTTGGATTTTCCCCCTCAGTTTAAGGAGATGATGCTGTCATGTGAAAGGTTGTTTTCTTTGAGTGGACATATTTTTAAGAGACCTGGTCACATGACAATCTGTGATCATTCTTTTCACCCATTTCAATAGGCATTTAAATAATATTTTTGAAATTCATACACATTGTTGACTGAGGCAATCATAGAAATAATTTTAACTGCTTGCATTAATAGAGTACTTCAGGAAGAATGAAAAATACAGAGATCTGTGGTTCAATGTACTTGTGTGATTCAGTGTAAAACAGGAAAAATTAAGACTTGAAAAATTCCATGTACCAATAATCTAAAAACAATGCAGAACATCCTATGAATTAATTGTGTACTATCAGACAAGACTTTGAGTTGGCTTGCCATAATCAAATTCATATTTTCATGGAATATTGAATATTTCTCACTGTAACTATTGCTGCAATATTTGCATTTTCTGTGGCTTTTTGAATTAATGGGCATAAATTCTGATTGGTGGCCACAAGTGACCATTATTTGGAATTCCCTGAAATCAATCATTGGAATGAAACTCCTTCAAATTATATCTTTCAGCAAACTGAAATACTCTTTCATTGCTTTGAATCTTGTAGAATTATTTATACCTGTATTTCCTTTGAACTTCCATTGTGTTTTGTGTTCTGTTACTGAACCCGAACAAAAGGTAAATATAACATTGGGAGTCAAGTACTTTCTGGAGTCATGTCCAACGAAAACAAAAGCAATTAGCTTGAGAGAAAAAATAACTTGCTTACCATAAATAAATATTTTATGTTTAATTTGAACCATTTATAACTGAATGAAGTCTTCATGTTATCTGCTAGGATATATCAGGAACTCACAAGTGATTTGGTTACGGATTAAAACATATTATTTAAAATATTGTGTAACTTACAGTTATGAAGACAAGTCCTCCTCACCAGTAAGAATTCACCCATCTGCAAGAGTGAAATGGAAAAAAAAGAAATCATACTTAACATTCTTATTGTTTTGTCCCATTATATTTTGAGCTTGGGGCCCTGCCCTAACTTCACCTGTTGCCCTTGGTTTTTGAGTTGTACGTGTCAGAAGGCGGAAATGAGACGGTTTTGAAATTGCAGGCCTTTGTTAAATCCAAGTCTCATGAAGACTTTGCTAACCAAATATTTTTAGACAGTTCCTCAATACAGTATACTTCCAAGTTCTAAGCTACAAAAGAACTGAATGCTGATAATGTGAAAGAACTGCAGGAGGTTTAAATAAGCAAGCATCTAATACCCTTAAACAATCAAATTAGTTTGTTTGTGTTAGAACTCAAATTGTCTGGAACATTTGCCAAACAAACCCTTCAGACTCAATATATATTAGCACATTGTTTTTCTCTCTGAAAAATCTCAGTCATGTAGACAATTGCATATGAAAATTTAATTGCTTAAAGGCATAATGGTTAACTGATGTTTATTCTCTATCTTTGTTATGTGCGATTGCAGTTGTAATCTGACAACAAAGAAAAGGAAGAATAATGTAAATAATGCCTTGTGCTTTATGTTCTCTGGCAGAGCCCTGTAACTATTTTCCGATTGGCAAAAATGATGTTTGGCATTTAAGAATAATCTCCTCGCACCAGTGCTACGAGTATGTGGCAAAGTTTGAGTTGAGTATTTTGGTTGCAATTTCTTGATTGACACAAAATGATCACCACGTTAAGGAAGAGTGCTGCTTCTTAAAATGGATTATATTTGTATCAATGAGTTTCCCATGAATGGTAGATAATGCTATTTTGAAGCCATTTTGGAGGTTTTTCTTGTGAATATTTGTATTTTTTAATATGCTGATTAGCACTTTAATAAAGCTTTCCACATTTGAAGTTAGGAAGTCCAGTCTTTCCTATTATTTAATTAGGGCTCACATCAAAATTATTCCCAAATGGAAACTTGCGAAGGCCCGCTTTATTCCACCTTGTGAACCTAGAAGTAATTATGTGTGCGTTGGATCAGATGAGTGGCTCTCATTTAAAAAAATTAAAATGTCAGGAGCCTAAAGACGAGCAAAAGAAAAGGAGGAGAAAGAAAAAAGAAGCCAAAAGAAAAAGCACTCAGCTTCTTCGCCGCTGTGGTCAGATTCCTGATTAATCAATGAACCAAAGACACTGCCTTACTTTTCGTGCACAACTAGTCTGTTCTTATCATTTTATTTTATGACAGTAATGTTGTAATATGAACGGTTGCTCTATGACGCTGCCACAAAACACCGAATTTCATGGCTTGTTCGTGACAATAACTCCTGATTCTGATTCACACCTTCAATCATTACACAACTCATCATTTCTATCGTCAGTACACAAAAAAAAAACTACAATGTTAGTTTTATCAGTTATGGTTTGATCTGACAAAATGATTGAATGACAGGATTGAAATCTTATCTTTTTCATCATACTGACAGGTGAAAGTTCGACTTGTCATATTCCAGTCAGTTTTTCCATAATCTCTGCACTCCATCCTAGGCTCAAACCTCTGAGATTTTCTCTCTGGACCCTTCTGCTTCTCGACACCTCTCTCCTCTTTACAACTGTCTTGTTGAATGAGCTTCCGGTTACTAATCACATCTTTTTGGCTGTATTTCCATTTTTTTTCCTGATAAGTTCCACTGAAGGACCTTGGCAATTTCTAATGCTTTGAAGGTGCAAACAGGTATTGCTATACATTGACTTGGTGGGGATCTGTTTCTCAGGCTACTCACCATTCACACCTTTCGCAAGGTTTGAGATCTCACTGATCTCAATGGAGATTCCATGTTCGTTGTTCAGGAGGCAGATGAGGTGTTAAAATTTATTTCAATTATTTTGTTTCAGTTTTCTTATTTGCCATTAAATCTAAGTCACTGTTCTAGTAAAAGACTACTTGAGGTCGTATGTGAGTGGGGGAAAAATTGGTTAAGAACCACTGGGTTAATAGATTAATTGGTCACATGGATGTATTTAGCATCAGGGCTTTGTGGGCCAACAGAAACATACACTAGAGTTTGCTGCATCTTCAAAGTAGATGAAATGTTAAAATTTATGACAGAAGGCAAAGCTCCAACAACCACCCTGTCCCCTCTCAACTATTCAGAGTTGCCCTTTAACAAGCTTTGTCATGAACATTCCGGACTAACTAAGACAAAATCCAGATTTTGTGAGATGTGCTGGGCCAGTAGGGTTGGTCCACTACATGCAACCCAGGTGCGCATCGGCATGCAAGGACTGCCAGCAGTTATTTAAGGCAGCTGGTCTGTCCTGGAGTGAGTTTCCCCTGATTACTGGAGCCATGAATCCACAATATCGATTCCAAATTTGGTTCTGGTGGTCCATTTTATGTGGTCAGTTTCTGGTTAGCATACAAAGTAGAAAAAGGAAAGGCTCTGGTGTATCCCTGCCAGTGTGCATAATTCTGAAGACTACAGAATAAAAAAACAACACATTCTCCATTCCAGCACATTATCATGAACTTCACTGCTGGTGTCACTGTGGCCTGAGTTGGAAAAGTGTTCAGAAAGCTAATACTTTGTGACTCATGAACTCAAAATTACGAAGCAATGTTTCTGAACATTTGCAGAAGATTTCTTTCTGAGCTGTTGCCCATCTTGAATGTGATGGACATTACAGTAGGCTGATGGACAGTATAAATTTCTAAGAATCTGAAACAGGAAAGGGAACTGGGACTGAGGTCAAAGTAGACACAAAAACCAATATGTCTGGAACATGTCTCATGATGATTCCAAGATGTCTAAGGAGTACAAAAAAAGATGAATGGCACCAAAGTCCATATGTTAAACAAACTGGAGGATAAGGAGAAGTCCAAGAAACATACACTAGAGCATCTGGTAAAGTGAAGAAACAGATCCAGCTGGAGTGAAGTCAACGTTGAATACTTAAAATGTGGTTTGTGTTTAAAACGCCAAGCATTTTCTTTGATATTTACTGCTTCTTTTCCCAATAATGATGGCATATATTTACATTTCAAAATATGCCAAGATAGATACAAGGGTGTATAGAATATCATATTTTGTATGCACTGATTTTCATTGAACTACGAAAAGAGATATAAACCAGCTCAAACTATTTTTTTCATGAAGCTACCACTGTACTTTACATATTCTTTTCAAGGCAATTCATTTTTGTTCATTTATATCGAACAACCAATTCAAATGGGTTTCTAAGTAGCTTTTGAAATATTTAATATATCCTTTGCAAGAGAGATCTCTGACAAAGCAAGGTGTGCTTAAGCTATCATTTTAATTGCTGATTATAGCAAGTACAAGGATGTTCTTTCAATAAAATATCAACTGATATCTTTTCACTTAGCTTTCTTTGTTCCTGATGGGATTTTAGCAGAACTGCTCTTGAAGATTTGGCTGATTACAGATGGCCTCATCTTTTCTGAGGGTAGAGAGCTGCGACCATAGGACGCGCAACCTGAATTAAAATGTAACAAAAATGTGATTAGTGGTGATGTGGAATACATTTTTTTTCTTTATGTTTATGGTCTGATGTTCCATTATACTGTCCAAACCTTGATGGTGCATTGCTGCTTTTTGGTGTTAAAATATATAAATATATTTTCAATTAATTTGAATGGAAAGTCTTACTACTGCCATTAATTTAAATATTTGCTCTTGGATTTAAGTCATAAATGAATATGTTAATCTGCATTTTGTTGTTACATCATCTACACACAGTTACAAAAGATTGTTATTTGAACTTGAAGCATTGCCTATTTGTAACAAAATATCAGCTGATCTTAAAACTTATTTCCTGTACTATTACAGGTTGAATCTCAATCATGCAATTTTACATACAATTGTTTCAGAGGTTATTGCATCATTTAATGTTTGACTATGAATGAAATACTTCCTACTTTACTGCATGCTAATTGTAAATGAACTTGTTATTTCACCCTCAAATACACATAGGAAATTCCACTGGAAATATCTCATAAATGTTGCACATGTGTGCATTAAAATATGGTCAGGAATGCATTTTCTCTGTTGTTTGATCTTTCCAAGCGGACAAGCCAAACCATATTTAATTAAACATTATATTATCAGTGATATGGTTTAGCATGTGCCTTGTAAACATCTATAAAAATATTGAATGCCAATTAGACCATTCCATCAGTGAAATTTACAAACTGAAATTCAACAACTTAAGTGGAGAATATATTAAATCTTCTGCCTTTTGAGACAGATTGATATTGATATTGCCCCCACCTCCATAGGAATGGAAAAAAAATTCCCAGGTGCCACTATTGAGAGATGTGCAGGTATGTCTAATTACAGCATTGTTCCAAACTGACTCAGGTTGATCAGAGAACCTGGTGTGGGAAAGTTAGAAGAGTAGAAATATATAGACTTGTCTATAATAAGTTGCCCTTTTGATTAAATGCAATGGGCATTTTAGGAAAATGAAATTCACATTTTAGTCAAGCATTGCACAAACTATGTTTTTTTCTCAAGACTGGACACAAAATTTTGATTTCTAAAAAGAAATTATTAATTTGAAAACCAAGTATGTATTTGTACTAGTTTATATTGTTCAAATTTTTTTTACAATGAATTGCAATATAATTATAGCAATAAAGTTCCAATTTTGTTTACAATGGAATTGCACAAAACACACAAGGGAGAGCTTTTTGGGGGCAGGGGGAGATTTACTACATTTGTTTTGAGCACACTCATGGATGCAAATATGGAGTAATTAACCTGTACCTGCCAGAGGATGAAAGGTGTAAAATGCTCTCTGAGGAAATACTCAGAAGCTATACAATTCATATCCATATTACCCATTCATATGTATTTATATTAAATGTGTGGTAACTTGGGGGAATATTACCCTACAAATACAGAAAGGTCCCTCCCTCCCCTTCAAACAGCAAATAAGATATGATCATAGCAAGTTATTATTTTCTGCCCTTTCGGTAAAAGAATAGTTTCATTATCAAGGGAATTACATTAAAGGAATTTTCAGAATATTGCTGAATCAAATTTTCACTGTGTTAATAATTCTGCAACATTTTAAAGCACAACTGGTGTTCTCTCTCTTTATTTATTTTCGATATTAAGGGAAAGGGTGGATCTGAGGTTGATGCATGAAAGTGACAGATCAAGTTGAAACAGACGCGAAGGGCTGAATGGCCCACTTCATCTCCTGCTGCTTCTTGCTATTCTTCGCCCCGATAGGTTTGCGAATTTGCACTTTTATTGGCAGCGAATAAGGGATGTGCCGCAAGTCGCACAATGAGACATAGTCAACATGAACCAAACGTATACATTGTTCACTTCGCAATGAAATCTCCGATTCCTTCATAATGAATGAACGTCCTGTTAATTCGACTTCTCTGTTAATATTGGGCGCCAAATTTAGAGCCACCGGTGTTAAGGAATAAAGCTTCACGTTCCAAGATAGATCATGGGGTTTTTTTTGGATTGCCATTGATATTCCAAACATTCAATATTTGCTTAGCTGTGTACAATCGAAATAGAGTGTACCCGAGGCGCAGAGAAATCTTATGGGGTAAAATAAAATCATGTGCAAAATACAATTGCTGTTTAACTTCGCCTGTTGTCCAACTCCCAGATTAAAACTAACGTTAGGGAGTTTGACTCAAAACTGGAGGGCCGAATAAATGGACCTTAAATAAATGGACCTTAAATAGCAACACAAGTTTATTGCCTGTCAGTGAATCAATCCCGTTCGCAAAATTCACAGCCCAAGTTCATTAAAATAACTTTTCTTTGAGCTATCCGCCAAGTCCCTTTCTCAAACAACCTATCCCCGTATGAGATGGCAATCACGAAACAATTCCAATTGCTTTTAAGTATCGAAATGCTGGAAGTCCAGGAAATGTGATTGAGATCTGAACTGGAACTTCTGAGATGGATACATCGGTGAGCTGCTTTTGTGAATATCGATTATTACTGTGCTTTACACTTTACTGCCGGCTTTTATTTGTATTCCCTAAACTCTTGGCATGAAGGATATGTTATATCTTCTCCTTACAGCTCTTTGCACCGCCGAAGTAGTGGGTAGTTAAACAGACACTCATTTCTGTCGGCTGTGAACAGCGATTTGATCTTGAGTTAAAGAAGAAGCCTCATAAAGTAATGCAGGACGGTGGCGTCGGGGGGGTGGTGGGTGGGAGAGTGGGTTGGGATTGGGGCTGCTATTCATCAGACATCAATGTGAAGTTAGCCCCCCCCCCAAAAAAAAGAGTCACTTTGAAACACTCATGCTTAATTATCTTAGAAGCCGATTCGTGCACAAAATAATTTCAGGTTTTGGAGAGTGAGAGAGAGAGAGAAAAAATCCTAATTAAATCCAGTATCTGAGGACTGGAGATGTTTGATAACTAAACTCTTCATCAGCAATTTATCTTCCTGGAGCATAAATTTACTGCTTTCATAGCTCTGACGAGTCCTATTAATCTTCTTCGCCAAGTTTTCGATAGGAGTCTACAGCTATTTGGGCCATGTGATCCAGGAACATCTAAATTGTCATCTGGAAGGGCAGAAGGGAGATTCCACACAAGCCTTGTTCAGTTTGAAAGAGAACACACAGACAATCGAAACCCGAACCTGTTCAGTTTGAATTGACAACTGTTTCCTGTCTCACTCCCGCACTATTTTATGTGGTTTAGAGAACCAGTCTCTTCGAACTCGATACACACACCATTGTTGAAAATGCAAAACCAAAAAAGTCATTGTAAAATTCACTATATTTGAGAGAAAATATAATAATGTCCCATCAATTGTGATAACTATGTAGAATCAAAATATCAGCAAGGTTATCATTTGGGATACGCAGGAATTGGAGCGAGGTGACAACAGGCAGGGTTGGTTGCAGTTAGGGCCTGGATCTTTATGTTGCAAAACTGAGAGAGGATAAAAACCCCGTATTTATCAGAATATTGTTCCAGTTTATTAGAACGTGTTGGGAGATATGTCCACAATTTATTTTTCTGGTAAGACACTCGTAAAGTATTTAGAATATAAACAAATGAATATAAAACTATTGATTTTGCACGGCGTGTGTTAACAGTGATAGGAGCATGAAGTCTAAAGAAAGTGTTTTGCGTTGAATTAGGAAGAAGTATTAAGGACATTATAAATTTGATTTGTTAAGTTGCAAGCAGTCATTTTAAGGAG
This sequence comes from Narcine bancroftii, assembly GCF_036971445.1. Lineage (NCBI taxonomy): Eukaryota > Metazoa > Chordata > Chondrichthyes > Torpediniformes > Narcinidae > Narcine > Narcine bancroftii. The sequence continues at coordinate 54,513,853 of NC_091482.1, read as the reverse complement.
ATGGAGAATCACTGAGTAACAATGTCACGGCGCGACGGAGTCTAACTATTTCTTACAATTATCTTCCTTACAAACTACATCCACTTTGGATGTAAAGAGAAGAGGGAAGGGGAAAGGAAGAGATAGAAAAATGCTGGCGTTCTGCCTAAAGAGAAATCATTTAAACAAATTAATCCTTCGCCGGTTAAATTGACATGGCAATCCATCATCGCAGAGCCAACCTCTGAAAGCAATCTACTGGCTGCGTGTTCTCAGATTGGCCCTGGGGGCACAGAGACAGATAGAGAAGGTGAGGGGTGGGGGATGGAGTGTAACCTGCACCTTTAAATGAACAACAAAGTGTTTATGGAAGGATGTGGAAAAAAAAGCACACAAGAAACATCGAAGTTAAAGCATCTAAGTCAGTGATTAATGAAAGTTAAAACGAGTAGTGATTTGACTGTTCGGGACTGCAGGTGAAAATAAGCACGACACCTTACATCAACCATATGTTTCTTTGGTTCAGAAAATATGAGACTGATTCAGATCCCGATTAGTAAAAGAGAATAAGAGTCCAGCGGTTGGATTCGTCTCTAATAAGCAGTAAAGAAGAAGAGTGAAATCATGTTTTAAAATGGACAGTGAAACACTTAGTTATCGTTGACTTGAAAAGAGATGTAGACAAGGGCAGAAAGTCCCATTGATTGGAAGGGATAATCATTGCTTCGTACAATCCGCATGACGGCACGTTGTTCAGAATGGGGGAGCTGGTGTGAAAGGGGGACTGATAACTTATTTAATACTTGGCTGAGATCTAAACTCTCAGTTAACGCTTGTCTTGGATTTTGAGAGATCGTCGTAAACAAGAGGAGAGCAAATTTACAGAGTGTTCCGGGGATACACGTAAAACCCTGACCAAGACACGAAGAGGAAAAGCTGTAGAAACCTGGCGTTTCCCCAATAATTAAAGGAGACAGTGACAAATTGGTTTACATCGGTAACACAAATCGCGTCTGCACTTGTTTGGGAGGAACTAGGAAAGTTTTTTTTTCATAAATGGTTTGCAGGAGTTTCTAGAAGTTTAATGCACAGTGCGTGTGGATGGAAATTCTATTTCTCGCCTTTCCTGGAACTATACTCAGTGTAGCCATCGTTTTGTTAAGCATTCGCCGCCTTCTGCCGCAAATCATCTTTCTGACAATACCGGTTGTCTTTCTTTATCGATCAAGTACCTCTTGCTGCCTTTCAACATCATTTATGGTGTAACGTAAATGAGTTCAAAGCGCGCCGTGGATTTGCTCGGATTAATGCACGCGTTCGGCATGGTCTTGAATTAAGAAAATCACACGTGTTACCAATTTTGTGTGTTTGTGCTGGGGAGAAGAACATTTTAGCGGATTCTTCAGAATCTGGTAGACGGGAGAAGTGATGTTGGGGTGCTGGGAAGAGTAACACCTTTTTGTTTGTCAACGCAGTCGCTGCAAACCGAATGGATCTGAAACTTAATCATTTTAACAACTTGAAATAGTAAAAGAGCAAATGCACAAAAAGCGATTGCCAAAATTCCAATTGCGAGATCAGCGTTCAGTTCATGCTATATTTTTTTTCTGGCATCTTTACAACACACACAACCTCAAAGAAGTTTATCACGAGAAACCAATACTGATTCTCGACTGTGTATCCAGGCAAACATCAATCAGATTCTTAACAACATTCTTGTATACGCTAAATCTTTCCGCCCAGCCTTCAAACTCGATTTTTTTTTAGCGTGTTCATTAGCCTGATTAATTTTTGTTATATCTTGGGTTAATTGGGGCATCACCGTGAGGCCCAGGGTCAGAGGTGCCCATGCTAGTCTTGGCGTAGGACTTCTGCAAGAAGGTGAGGGAAAACGCAGTTTCTCTCACACGCAAACGCACACACCATCATCTTCTCCACCTGCAGCTCGCAGTTTGTCTCCAGGGAGTGCAAAACAGGAGATGACACTCTGCAAATCGCTAATTAGACTTTCCCAGATACCTCGGGATGCAGTTTGCCTTTTCGCTTCTGTACAGCTTTACGGCTAAATATAGACGGAATCTCAATTTATTTAACATTTTACCTAGTTTTGCTTCAGATTTTTTGTTCCCTCTCAATGTTGAGACACATGCGATTTAACCGTGGGATCCATTGGAATGTACAAATATCCTTTATTCATGTAGGGGTATGTACCCTGTTAGTGCGTCCGTCCTTTTCGTTTTAGAACATTACTTAAGACAAATGCAGTTGATGTTCAACTTCCTGCATCGTCCACAGATGTTTCGCCCTCGCCACCGCTTCAGTTCTCTTTCCCTAATTTTGTAGAACAGTATTATTTCTTCCTTTCCTCTTGCCCTTACCCACAATGTCAGAAATCGCTTTCCAATCAATGTCTATTGATTTCAGCACCTCTTTTTATCCAGTTATCCCCACATCTGAAACATGCCTTTAAAACCTCTCTTTACACACAGTGATTTACCCCTTTGCTCCGTTCTCACCAGCGAAAAGCAATCGATATGCCCGTGTTATTTGTGTGTGATCAGTAAATATTTAGTGTGGTGACATCTTCAGCTTCTCTACCAATCGATACAAGACCCAATAGGCGGCGTGTTGTAATCTGTAGACAACTACTGTCTGCTGTTCTCTACGGTGTACCTTTTATGCCTTTTCCTTTCTTTCTGGTCCTCTGTTAAGATCAATTTCTTCTCGCCTCAACCTCTGAGCCACGCGAGTAACCCTTTAGTGCGACATGACACATAATAAACTGGGTCGCTTGCTATCATTGTCTTTCCATTCATATATCGGTGTGAATCTTATTAAAACTGCACTGTACATTGCAAGTTATTAGGTTTATCCAGTGTATATTGCTGCTGTTCCGAATTATAGCGGTGGCCATGCACGCGAATAAATAAATGGTGTCATGTTTATTTCTAGCAATTTAGAACTGTTAAACCCCTCTTTCTAATTTCACGATGAGCAGGAATAACAACGTTCTCACATTTGTCATTATTCTGAGTTTTGAAAAAGAACTCAGGAACTACAGATACGTTTTTTTTAAAAATCCACTGCAATGCTGTTAGTTTTTTTTTCATTCGTCAAGCAGTCCTGTGCCTATATCCTTGGCAACTAAGTCACAATACTATGTTCTTCCAGGTTGCGCACACTTCTCACTTTTGTAAAACAAAAGTGCTCACTCAATATATTTAAACATGGTTATAACTAAAATAAATCATTTTAAAATAAAACGAACTGCACATTGGTGTTAAAAATGTTTCACTTATTAATCGGCCTTATCACAATGCCACCAGTTTCTTTTAAGATCATCGTTCCTCTGTGTGTATATGTATCTGTGTATCTCTCTGTGTGTGTGTGTGTGTGTGTGTGTGTGTGTGTGTGTGTGTGTGTGTGTGCACCTTGAAAATAAGCAGAATTCACACCATCAATAATTAAAAGATAGTGTAATTATATTAGCGGTAAGATTTATGGCCAAATACACTATATAGGTCGTTCTCCTTGGTTTGACATTTCACTTGTGATGTTCCTCTTTTTAACATAAATATTTTGCTTAACGTATACGTTATAGGTATATAGTGTCCAGTAGAAATGCCTTTCAGTTCTGATATCTATTGTGCCATTTGGAAGTGGCTATATGGAAAAGTGATGGAGCGGCTAATACTGGCAAGATTTGGAAGTGCACACGGACTTAATGGTTTAATTGCAGCAGATTCCAACCCGAGAATCCGGAGGGTGAGCAGTATTTAGCTGCAATCAGGCCAGAAATGTAGCACAAGATTTTTCTCTTGAAAGAGCGCCTATGTGTCCATTGAAGGGCGCTGATCCGAAAAGACAGAGGGGACAAATAAAAATCGATCTGAAGCGACCCTGGCCGTCCTTTTCACACGATTCACACACAATCCCCTCTCAACTCTACCAAGACAAAGGCCTGGGACTGGAGGGATTCTCCACAAGCTACAGATACCCTTTTGGAAAACGCGTAGATAATTATACACTGGGCATAAACCACACTGTAAACCACTAGATCATCTCAAATCTCAAAGAAATATTTGCTCTTCTGCAAAGCATTCATGGAAGTGGAGACAGGCATTTAGCATTGGAGCAATGAGCGGCGTTTGCATTTATAAGTCTGAAACAACTTTATAGAACACAAATAAATTAACCTCGACATTAAGTTCTCGGAATCCAAGCAACCACACAATCGGCTACAACTGGCGAGGGGTAGAGGGGGTGATTGAGGGTTGAGGGTAATATGATATACTCCCTCCTCTCCTTGCTAGACTACTCTAGTCGCAGTGTACTTCTGGTTTGCAACTGATGCATGCATTCTGCACTGTTGTCTGTACTTTTGGCCTCAATTGTCTTCATGCCGCCCCTCCCCCGAAAATCCATATATTGGAAACTTTTCTAATAGCGTAGAACTGACCAGAGCAAAGGAGCGAAATCGCGCAGGACAGGGGTACTACTCGCCCGGGGGAGGGGAAGGTGGGGGGGGGGGAGATTTAAAAGGCGGGGATCGCATTCCTCTGCACTTTCCCCAATTCGGCGCTATTGAAAGGCCCATAAAGTTAATCGTAAGATTGGGCGAAAGTTAAATTGCAAATCGAAAGTACTTCCCCTGGTTTCTGAATATTTATATGAGCCTCTCGCTCTCGCCAAAGGCTACCTTTTTTTTTTATCAGTTTACACTATCGGTCGAGCAAACAGATGACGGTCGATTCTCTTCAATAGGCAAATAGATCAGGTGAGGAGGAGACGAGCCCTCCTTCAGTTCACCTGCCAGAAAAAAAAGAGATTCATCTCACTCAGTAGTTTCCAACTCGGTTCCGCCAAGATTCTCAACTTCCTGTGTCCAGAGGAGACTTCACCAACCCATCACGATGCAAATAATTTCGGACACTGAACAAAGACAATTGCAAGCAATGATGTTTGGTACGTTTTTAATAAATATATATGTTTCTACTGTTGTTTACTTAATCGAGGGAAATACGCTTTTCTTGATCAAAACATGATCGTTCTTAAACACCTGTATTAATTAATCTATATTATGTTGACACGAAAGCAGGCTTTGAATTTCAACACATGCTCTACTTTGTAGCCAGTTGAATATCCGTTAAAACAATTCAAGTTTGTGCTTTAATTATTTCTCGATTTAATGGGGGGGGGGGGGGGGATCACTAAATCAAGCTCGGGTTCTCGTTCTGATAATTTTGATAATCTAGTGCCCAGTTCTTATGTTCCGGGTAGTTATGTACGTGTTTCCAAATGTAATAGCGATCGGAAATTCAATCGAACCGTGAATGGTTTACAATGTTGCACGATGGTGTAATATTATGGAATATGTAATATTAGAAAGAAACATGTTCGCCAACCTCAGGGTCCTAGAAACCTTTCTCAAGCCCGTCGAGTCCGCAGAAATCCAAAGCCCCTGTCCCGTATTTCAATTAATTTTTTTTCTCTCTCTTTCCATTCATTACCAAATTGCTGTGTAACACTGCTTTGATTTACAACGCTGTATATCGCCGGCGAGCTCATTACAAAACAAACCCCTTCTGCCTTAATATAAGAAAACAGTTTGAATCGGCGCAAATGACTGCTACAATCAACAGATTTAATTTGAACGGTGTATTAGAAATTGGTACTCACCACTTTTATCTAGATCCAGAAACGCATCTGATGATTTTTGGTGGGAAAATAAATGTTTATTTATTTGAGGGTCGAAGCAGCGGGTTCAATTTGGCAGTACTGCTTTGATGAATCGTTTTAGAGAGGGGAAAGTCTATTAGCAATCGGTTGTTTTTGAAATAAGACCAATTCCAGGCACCTAAGCCAACCCATACGTCCAGGCAGATCTAGAAAAAAAACAAAGCGACGGAGATCACGCAGTCCCGCTCAGCAACGTCCAAGTCAATTAGAGAAAAATCCTAAAGAATTAATCACATTAAAGGTGCAGAAGTTTTTTTTTCCCGGGGTATAAAGGACGCGTTGTGAGCGAGGAGGCGCCGCGATCCCTTTGAATAGCTTTGCTGCTTCAGAGTTCTACAGCGACACTCCATACGCTAGGTGGCAGCCAGATACTGTACAAGATTTTGACAAATTCTCCAGCATATGCTGCGATTTAGCACTGTAAATTTTTCAGAAGCCCGCTGCACTGACAGCTCCCGGCGGTTATCAAAGTGCCACAAGTCACCGCTTAAAAACTGCAATGACTTTGAGATCACCGGGACACAATGGGAACCACTTTCCCTATTCATTGTGTTGAAATGTCGTGAGAGAGAGAGAGAGAGAGAGAGAAACCAGGGCAAATTCACAGGGAACTCAAATTCAATAGATCTAGCTAGTTATCAGTGTACAACTGGGAAGTAAGTGGCATCTAGTTTGTGTTATAAATAACCATGCCACGGTTAGCATACAACACAATATTAATTTAACAAATCCTACACACCTCCATCCTTGGGAAAGCTTTAAACTCCGACGGAATGGTTTCTGATTGTTGGTCTCGTTGGTTCGGAGTAGCTCAAACTTACTTTTGAAATGATCACTAAGTATTTCCTCGCTGTCATTAAAGAAAAAAGAACGATTCAATTTTGCTCCATAACCCATGTTTCAGAATGTTGCCCTCATTTCTTAAAAGGGCCTTTGGCAACGCCGCCCATTTAAGTGATATTGTTGACACATTTAATTACGAACAAAAGATATTCATTTCATATTTCTCCAAACTCTAGTTTCTCGACTATCTCCTCAAAATTATTTATTGTTGGATCAGTCATTTAAGCTGTTCAATTTTCACTCCTGCGCACTTTTGGGGGGGGGGGGGGGGTAACGTTGCAACATATTTTTCTTGAGAGATGCTAGACTGGAGATGGTGTTTTTGTGAGCGATTGCATTGTGAAGTGGACATTGTAGGGAAAAAATAAGTTGATTTACCTCCAAGTAAGCACATCATGTGTGAGAGATTTTAATCACTTCCTTTAATTGTAAGGATTCTTCTGAGGAATTGGACCCTCGTACTATGCATTCGAATAGAATTCTGCAGTTCGGTCAGCACGTAATAGAGAGAAAACATTATGAAAAAGTAACGGTATTTAAGGTACGACCCAATGGACATTAAAGGAACACCTGTTTAGTGTACTCTTCCCAGGGTTATGGATTATATACTTGAACGGATGTAATTTCGTATTTTATATCTCTAAATTACGTAACAATGCAATCATCGATAAGCGTGAGAATTTCTGAATATTGCCGGTAAGGCATTCTATAAATTTTTGCAAACCTGTACCATGGGTACATGATGCATCTAAAAATGCTTTAAAGTACACGTATATTAAATGATATACTTTGGTTAAAAACGTGAAATGCGCAATTACAATTGATCTAGAGCGGACTTCTAACAGCATGCAGCCTCTTGCAACCATGCATTTTCTCCATACACTCATTCAATTCCATGTCCTGATTTAGTATACTGGAAGAATTTGGCTAAGTATTCAATCCTGCAATTAAATATAACACATAATGCGGCCAGACTCGCCAAAAGAATTCATTTTACGTGACTCTTTATATTTCTCTTGACAAAATCTGCTCTGCTTCAACATCAGTTTCCCAGTTAATTTTAGTAATGTTGAAAACAGAGTATCCCATCCAGCCAGAGTGACCACTGAATATAACGTGGCCTCAATAAAATAACCCCCCCCCCCCCCCCTTCCCCCAAGAAAATACAAGATACACTGATAGCTTTTATTATGGAAGGACAAGGGAGAACAGCAACCCCACTCCAAATAAATCGACAGTCCACATTTTTGAGGATTTTAATGTATATAAATAAACACACACACATACACATGTGCATAGATGTCTATATGTGTGTATATAAATATATTTTAAACACATATAGATATATATATGCCCTCACAAACACACATATGTATTTATATATGTATTAATATATTATATAGATAATATATATATCTTTCAGTATATTTCAATGTATCTGGATAATCAGTTACACGCGCAAGCTCTTCTCCCTTTTTCGTATCTCACTTTATTTAGCAGAATTAATAATGGTTCATCAGATGAATGAGACCCTTTCGAATATTCATAGCTTTTCTAAGCCAAGATACCCCGTGGAACGCAGAGGAACTCTTATTCTCCATTAAATTTGCAATAGCTGATTTTTTTGACTTCATTGCATTTGGGACGTTTCCCTGAAAATGCATCATCACCCTGGCTACCGGGAGGATGTCCCAATGAAATGAAATAGCATCGCCGCCCATGGTACATCTTCAGCATCAACTTCTGTGCTCGATAAACCTGAAGCTTTTAAAAAAAAATGGCATTGATGGTTCAGGAAAACAGAGAACCTATGAAATTTATATATACATTATTACCCATATGGTCAACTCAGAACTAGTTTATGTCAGATATATTCTTTTTTTCTCTCTCCATAGGACACTCCTGCTACTGTATAATTTTTTTTTTAAATTAGGACTGTTCAATGTTTATTGTTGCATGAGCTTGTCGAGTCTTTATTGCATATCCTTTGTGAGATTATTTCATCTTATCTATATATTAATTTGATCTATAAACGGATCATTTATGATAGTTCCATTTATAATATCTACTATTCCCCAATGCTTCCAGATTTTAATGAAAATTGGTGGTGATTTGGGGAGGGGGGGATAAAAACTTATTTTTCGAAGTGGACCTCTGCGCATGGATTTAATGTAAATGTGTTGCCGGCCAGGATGTGCTAGATAATAAGTAAGGTGCCTATCCAATGCGGTGCAGGGGGCGGGCCAGATGTCCCAGCCCCTCGAACCTAAAGCTCTGACCAGTCGCCTTTGATTGTCAGTCGCAAGCAGCCGCCGCTTGGCTCCGTCACTCGGCAGAGCCATATAAGGAAAGCATCTCCATAGAAACGTGTCAGTTTCAATAGTCGTGTCAAAGTTCACTATATACAGCCATCCGCGCAGATTTCCCCTTTCAGAAAAATTACTCCGCAAGCCCGCTCGTTCAAATCGGATTCACTTCCAACCCCCTTTTGCATATTTGATCAGTTTGATTCTCTCTCTCTTCCTTTTTTTTTGCCTCCTCTCGCATGAGAGAGGTTCTATAGCTCTCCCTTTTTCACGACGTCGACTCTGGGTCTTTTTTTGTAGTCTCTTGCTGGCGAGTTGTTGACTCTCATCGTGTTCCAGCACAGTACGGCGGAGAATCTATGATCAGTTGATGGTCGGGCACTTCTACTCCGGATCGTGCATCTGTCTGCAAGAGTCGATCATTTTTGTTCTTTTCAATCTTTAACCTTTCGTCCCCCCCTTCTTCCTTTTTTGATGGGTTTCCTGAATGGCTGACTGCGTGCTACCCTGGTCTTGGCCCCCCGACACTCACCTCCTCTCTGCCGATCGGGCTTGAACTGCTGCTCTCTCTCTTTCTTTCTTTCTCTTTCCCTTTCTCTCTCTCTCCCTCTCTATTTTTTGGGGGGTCAGCTCATCGACTCTCCTGCCTTCATTCCCCCCCCCCCCCACCCTCCCCACCCCTGATTTGCCGATCCAAAGAGACAAGACCTTTTTTTTGCTGCCTTATAACACTCTGCCCGAGATATGGCAATGGTAGTTAGTACGTGGCGAGACCCGCAAGACGACGTGGCCGGAGCGCAGGGCACCCAGCCACCCCCGCCTCAGCAAGGACCGCAACAGCCTTCTGGAGCACCCCTTACCCCGCAGACCCCGGGACAGCCGGGAGCCCCGGGTACCCCGGCCCAGTCCAACCAGCAGCAAGGCGAGAAACAGCAGCAGCACATCGAGTGTGTGGTATGCGGGGACAAATCGAGCGGCAAACACTACGGCCAGTTCACCTGCGAAGGCTGCAAGAGTTTCTTTAAAAGAAGTGTGCGCAGAAACCTGACGTACACATGTCGTGCCAACAGGAACTGCCCCATAGACCAACACCACCGCAATCAGTGTCAGTACTGTCGCCTGAAAAAATGCCTCAAAGTCGGCATGAGACGGGAAGGTATTGAGAATTAATTTATTTCAAATCTTTGAACCGCTTTTACCACCCCCCACCCAGCGAAAAGAAAAGCGCTTGTTTAATTCTATAAAGTTAAAATAGGCTTGCATGCATGCATATTCCAATCAATTGCCTCCGTCTGTCCCCATAGTCTATGGTCGAGAAAGTCCTTTTAAGTATTCTTGTAAATGTTTTATTTTGCTTTCATTTGGCGTGAGAGAGAGAGAAAGAGAGGGTGTGTGTGTGTGAGAGAGAGAGAGAGAAAGAGAGGGTGTGTGTGTGTGTGTGAGAGAGAGAGAGAAAGAGAGGGTGTGTGTGTGTGAGAGAGAGATAACTGAGTGTGGGAGAGAGGGTGCTCGAAAATTTCAAGTTGTAGATTAACCCTAGAAAGCGTGTTTTGATTGTAATCTAATTTGAAAAATGTGTTATTTTGCACATGAAACTTCACATGAAAAAAAGAGAAGGGAGCTAATAATGCTCTGTGCAAGTTGGAGCAGTTTGCTGAGTAAAGTTCAGATAGGGAAAATAAATCAGCCATTGTTGTAAAATATTTAATCAGTTTTTACACGCTTCAGGGAAATGACATAGCAAAATTTCATTGCAGTGTTTGGCTTAGCATATGCAGTCATGGTTTAAAATATGCAACATTGTGCTGGAATGGGTGAGATTTATTTTAAAAAGACGGTGTCTGTGGCAGCTCGTTTCTTTTAGTAAATGGCGAGGGAGATGTATTGTGTGCAAACTGTCTGAAAATGTGGTAAGATTCAGGTTTCAATATCTGTAGTCTGTTCTTTTCGCACTGCAGCAGTCCAAAGGGGAAGAATGCCACCTACACAACCGACTCCAGGCCAGTTCGCCTTGACAAACGGAGACCCACTCAACTGCCATTCCTATTTATCGGGATATATCTCCCTCTTACTGCGGGCCGAGCCCTACCCGACTTCCCGCTACGGCAGCCAGTGCATGCAACCGAACAATATCATGGGCATTGAAAACATTTGTGAACTGGCCGCTCGGCTCCTCTTCAGCGCCGTGGAATGGGCGAGGAATATCCCTTTCTTCCCGGATCTGCAGATCACAGACCAGGTAGCCCTGCTCAGGCTGACCTGGAGTGAGTTGTTTGTTCTGAACGCTGCCCAGTGCTCTATGCCTCTTCACGTGGCTCCTCTCTTAGCCGCCGCCGGGCTCCATGCGTCCCCGATGTCTGCAGATAGGGTCGTGGCTTTCATGGATCACATAAGGATCTTCCAGGAACAAGTCGAAAAACTCAAGGCTTTGCACGTCGATTCGGCAGAGTACAGCTGCTTAAAGGCCATCGTCCTCTTCACTTCAGGTAAGCAAATATTCATTCCAAAATATGGCTGATCTGCAATCAGAACAGCCATGACATCAGATCAGAATGGAGATGCAGGCAAATGTTCAGCCCTGCTTTCAATGCACTTAACATATTGTCATGCAGTCTCCACATATGTCTATTAAATGTTGAATGACTAAAAAGTCTCCTTGATTTAGCAAAATACAAGTTTAAAAATATAATGAAAACACCGTGAGCTTTTTAACCTTTTGTTATAATTTATGCCATGTACAGTTACAGCATATTTTCCAACATTTTACACGGGAATGTGCATTAAGATATTTTTACAGAGTGCAAATGTACATTTGGAAAGAGAATAAATTACTTTTTTTTCATATTTCACAGAGTAGGTTAATTAATTTACATTGAGTTCAGCATTGGTGACTTCAAGTTATAACTGCAGCAAAGCCGTTCATTTAGTGCTAGTATAAAGCTTTCAGGGATTGCTATCAGGAAGCAGAAAATGTCACTTTCTGTGGGAAAGCGGTTCACAACCCTTTCCTTGTGCCAGGGTGATCTGGGGATCTGGAAGACTCTCTGGACCCCTTCCAGTGCTCGAGCCGTGACCCAAACTTCCTTTTTCCCCCCCATGTTATTATTTCCACGCACTCACACACACACACACACACACACACACACACACACACACATACACACACACACACACACACACACACACACACACACACACACACACACACACATAAACGACGCCTTTCCAAAATGTCTTTTTGTAAAAAAAAACCCAGATTCGTCATATTAAAGTGAACGTTCAGTTAGAGAAAAACAATATCCAGGCGACTGAGTTTAAGTAAGGGTGACGTTTTGTGTGTTTGCTTTAAGTTACACCATGCCAGCTTTTATGAAGTCGTATTTTTCTTAGTCTTTTTTTTTAAATACTTGAATTACTAACCGGCTTGGAAACACTTTTAAATGTTATGCGGTTTATTTTGTTTGTTCAGTCTACTTGATCCTACTCAACCAAGAGCAATCGATGACATTACCATAGCAGTTAATTTATTACTATTTGTAAAATGTCAGGCCTTGTGTGCAGCGAAGCAAACTCACTGTTTTGTGAGGACTTTGGTGTTACATGCTGACGAGAAATACATTTGTATACATGCATGTTACTCGCGGGTGCAGGCTAAATGTGTTTGAGTTTACAAACGCAAAAATAAAGTATTATGTAAAATGTGGTTGTGAATCTGTGCTTTGTGTTTTCTTTGATGGCTGTAATAATATGCGTCTGCTGGCCTGGGTATGCAGTATTGCAAGATGCAATGGCTAGGTCAGGTCATAACCTATGCTCTCTAATTAAAGGTCCCATGCAAGTATGGGTGTAATATATTTAATCCTACACTTTTTCTAATATATTTCTTTTTTTTTGCTCCTTCCTTTGTGTCCTCTATCCTTAATGAAGATGCTTGTGGCTTGTCTGATGTGGCCCATATAGAAAGCTTACAGGAGAAATCGCAATGTGCTCTGGAGGAGTATGTTCGTAGCCAGTATCCAAACCAGCCGACCCGCTTTGGGAAGCTTTTACTTCGACTCCCTTCTCTTCGTACCGTCTCATCTTCCGTCATCGAGCAATTATTCTTCGTCCGTTTGGTAGGTAAAACCCCCATAGAAACCCTGATCCGTGATATGTTATTATCCGGGAGCAGCTTCAACTGGCCTTACATGTCGATTCAATAAATAGGATGGGGGAAAAAAGGCAAGTGACATTATTTTGCAAATTCCTTCTGTCAAGAGGGAAATAAAAGGCTGTTACAAGTTTACCTATGTGACACAAAAAAAATTGAAGAGAGGGAAGAATAAAAAAGGACTGTGGATTTCAATGACTGTACACGAACTAAAAAAAACGCATTCAAAAACTCCTGTATCGTTCAGAACAACTTGCTACTTATCATTTTGTAACGAAAGGAATTTAGTCTTTTATTTTGGTTTATTTTGTAAACTTTTGAGAAATATCGATATAAAGATAAGTGCATTTAAACAAGAATTTCAAAATTAGGAGGAAAGAAAAATAACATTTTCCAAATTATTATAAATTGTCCGGTGTCTATGTATCTATAGCTGTTTTGTATTTTTCCTGGTTTCAAACCAGTCTCCTATGTGATTCTCTACTAATAATTTTGATATAACCATTGCTTCTTATCAGATACGGTGTATCACGTAAATATGTTCTGCAAGAATTAAAACTGAATCCGCTAAAATGTTAGATGAAAGGGGTTTTTTTTTGACAGAATTGCAACTTAATACTGGAAGCGCACTTATAGTGTTAAGTCGAAAGACGTTTAATTTGGGGGAAATTGACTGCAGACCAATATTAAATGATACACACTTGTAATTTAAAAATCCATTGTTGAAAACTCGTTAATATTGACATGTGGGGGTGGGGCGGGAGTATAACGTGGGTATATATATCTGAAAGCAAAAATTTGATGTGTCCAAGACACGGTGCAATTTTTTTTTCATTAAATTTACGTGGCTCGATTTAGTTCCTGTTGCAGTATGAGGCTCCAAAACATGCCCGTTTTTTTTGTATATTTCCCACCTATTTGTAACAATTATAAATCCTTCGCCCTTTTAAAGGAAAAAAAAATACCGCAATTTCTTTTCTTGGATTCAGCATGGAATTCTATGTCGGCACTTACTATTTGACATGTGGTTAATTAAGTATCTGGAGTTTACAGTCGTGTATACAAACTGAAGGGTTTTTTAAGTGCAAATTTTCTGTACTGTAAAAGTTATGATTGGATTGTTTGGTCAGTCTTGTGTGTTATATTCAAGAAAAAATGAAAGTATTCGGAGATTATAATATCATTTGATATATGGAACTTTTCGCTGTTACAATTGTATGTTCACCCAAGGGAAAAAAAAATCTCATTACATTGGTCAAACATCGCAGTTTACTGGAGTCATTACAATTCGTGCATTATTTCTCTTATTTACTCTATATACCTGTATAGTTTACTGCCACCGTCTGTAGTAGTGGACAAACCACATGCGTTTTCAATGAAAGGATAAACCGTGCATTCATGCTACTCCTTGCTTTTAGGGTTTAGCAATGACACCCTAAAGATACTGTCACATGGCCCCTGTACTACACGCTGTACCCCTTCCTTTTAAAATTCAAAATGCCACGGGGATTTTGACCACCGACCCTTATTTTGTTCTAACTTAAGTGCCTGTGCAACCAATGTACATTAGACAGGTGTTAGGAAGCATGGATCATTATGTGTTTTAATGGTCAGGACTTTGTTTTGAAGCTTATTGTGTCTAAAGTTCACGCACAGAACACACTTAAACAAGCAATTGCTACTAGGAACAGTGTTGATTGTAAATAAAATATATTAAATGAGATTTATTCAAAAAAAGTATGTCTGGAAAAAATGTGGTTGCCAAGTTTTGTTATTGGAAGATTCTTCAAACGGAGGATGATGTGGCTGACGTTTGATGTGTAGCACTACAAGTGAGCCTGATTTTATGTATATAAATATAAATTCATTTGGATTTTTATATGTGGGAATAAACTGTGAGAGCATGGCCACAGGTCGCTAACACATTTTACATTTGTTACATACATGTAAATGTTTGATTGTATAGAGGATATACATTTAGGCGAATGATTGCCTTCAGTGCTCCCATATACCCTTGTTTAAAAGTAACACACACACACACACACACACACACACACACACACACACACACACACACACACACACACACACACACACACACACACACACACACACACACACACACACACACACACACACACAAAGCAAAAATAATAACAGAGCGAGCTGGTTTGGGTTGGCCAAGCCATTTGTTCCGAGCTTTTCCATAATGCTGCTAATTACTTTGCAGTGTGAAAAATTGCATTTTGTCCCCCTTTTTAAAAAAAATTAAAAAGACAATTTTTTTTGTGTGTGTGGCTGTCCAGCCACATTCTACATCATGTTGTGGTTGCACAGAGAGAAAAAAAAAAGAATCATTTTGTATAGTTGATGGAACAGTGATCTTTACCTGTTATAGAGACAGATCTGGACCAGAAATGATATCTAATTGTGATTATTAACACGTTTGCAGCTGACCCACGTTTTTTTTTACTTCAGGGTATTGCTACGCTGTTCTAACTTATAGATCGAGCCTTTTCAGATGTTTTTTATTGCGAGTAATATGTGTGCGGAGTTACTACGCCAGACTCCTGTTTGTGTTAGCTATTGTATACAGCGTTTTGTTGTAAATTGTTCTTGGTATTAAATTATAATTTATGGCTTTGAATTAAAGTCTCTCCCTGTTTCATTCCCTCTTTTCTTAACTTAAATATTGATCAATCGAAGCTTTCATTCTAACCAACGATTCTGGATACAATCTGTACATTGCACGAAACTGTATTGCCGTACAGTAAAGTTCCACTATTGCAAGTTGCTGGATTATCTATTCTACATTTAGTTTAAGAGAGTTTATAAATAATAATGTCCTTCTCCGTCTCCACACTAAGAGAGAGCAAAAAAAGTTTTCCCTTTTCTCGCTGCGTTAGAACAATAAAATTAACCCGGGGGTGAAACTGACAAAAGGGATTGAAATTGACGAGCTTGTCCTTTAACTGGCGAGATCTGAGGCCGCTGAGATATGGTGACGCTCCCCTGAAGTGTCCATTTTTTTTTCCTGCGGTTTTTTTTTATCTGATCTTGCTCTGCTAGGGGTTAAAAGAAACCAGCCAAACATGATCTGCAAGCTTGTACGGCTCCGGCGTGCGCAACCCCCCCCACCTCCTCCACCACCCCCCCCCCCCTCTCTCTCTCTCTATCCCCCCGCTCTCTCTCTCTCAAACACACACCCTTGTAGCGAGTGGAGGGAGGTCTGTGCAATGGGACTTCACTCGGCATATGCTCAGTAACCCAAATGATTTGCCTTTAACCGCTAATGACCAAACCTCGGCAATTCTGAAGGGTGGGGGCATATCAGATCATGTTTTACAACGCGGCTAGGCGATCTTTAAACATCAACAAAAAGCCCCATTAAGAAGATATAACTCAATATAACACCACCTGCACCGCATCAAATCCAGTGCGATCTCCAAACGCTGCTTGAAAACGCAGCGCTGGTATTGCAGCATGAAGTTTGGTGCATTCTTTCTCTGTTTGTCTTTAATATATTTTATTGGGAGGTGGCAGGGGTGGGGGTGGGATTGTATTTGTAATCGGAGATCGAGCGTGTGAAAGCATGCGTTCAGCCGGCTGGGTTTAGTGTCCTGTTAGCAACCCAACATGGCGTCGTGTAAATATGCTGCTGTCTCCAGGCGAGTGGTAATAGGAAACACATTTCAGTCCCCCTCTACTATTCACGTACAGAACCGCTCTGCTAAACCTATTAACACTGAGTTCGGGTTTAATGTAAATATATATCTATATATTACATGCATACATCTTATATTTATGTGCAATCTGTTCTAAGAGCGATGCAAAGGAGAAATTGAGCAAACTCGGTCTGTTGTTGGAAGTGCAGTTGGTTTGGCTGAAGACAGCCAGGTTTTTACCCCTTGCAATCCTCGCGGTAGAAAAAAAAGGCCCGACGTTTCACGCGATCCTATTGTGGTTTGACATTTAAATATGCAAAAAAACCACCAGCCTCAATTCAAATCTCCACCCCAGTTTCATTCGTACGGAGGAGAATCCACAACCACAAAACTATCGGACGCATCGGCTCACATAGTTGATGAACGATTTGCATTCCGGCGCCCCGTATCCCTCTCACTTCTTCCTTTCTTCCTTTTATTATTATATTGCGAAGGGCCGACAGGGTTAACTTCAATCCTGAGCAGATCAGCTTAATGGTGCGTTGACAAAGCCAAAAAGAAAAGGCACCGAGTGATTAAACAAAGTTTGGATTCCCCGTGCCACCGACTTAAGGGAAATGCATTTACAGCCTTCGAGACGCAGACGCGAACAGAATTCTAAACCCCTGCGAGCATTTATTTATTTAAACTGGGCTGAAAGTTGCTTCAGATGATTCTTCCCCCCCCCCCCCAACCCCATTTTCTCAAATTTCAAAGCCTCCCTACTGTGCTGTTACCTAATTAATGGTGAAACGCAACTCAATCTAATTACTCAGTAATTTTAAAGCAGTTAAATCTGGGCGTTGGTTGTAACAGGATTCCAGACGATGAAAGAAAGTTTACTTGAAATGTGTGTCTGTGTAGCCTCAATCAATATAAATGTATTAATTAAATAAAACGATCGGCAGAATATTCTTTAGATATCCGGCCTTTAAAAATAAGAATGGCGTTTCAGGCACACGAAGGGAATCGATAAGGTATCTTGTAAAATTTCAGTTACATACGATTATATTTTAATATATCTTTAACGCAAAGATGATTGCCATTATCCTCACAACCTCAAAGGGACTGAAAATGCAATTTTGCAGCAATTTGTATCATGGTTCTAGTGGACTGATTTTAGTTGACAACGCGTGTGCTGGGTTTGAACTCTATAATTTGCACTTATGTCTCCGTATTAGGATCGTACAGCGAACTAATGAGCTCTCGCTTAGCCGAATGTCACATTTATTTATTTTCTTCAGACGAAAGTTTCAGAAAAAAAAAGCGAAGGGTTTACACCAAAAAAAAATCTCAGCGCCTCTCGGTCCAGCCCGAGTCCACGTATTTGGTGAAGGTCTTCCTTTAAAATAGGAAGTGTCAAGAAGAATGGCGGTACAGTTGACCACTTACCTGACACTTAGAAAATGGAAGTATAATCAATAAGAGAGCCTTATGTTGACCGAACTACACACACACACACACACACACACACACACACACACACACACACACACACACACACACACACCTAACATAGTTGGACTTTAAAGCAATGAGTGAAATATTAACATTGCCAGAGGTACAAAAAAAATTAAACAAACGTGAGACTTTTGAATAAGTGCAGTTTTCCACGTTACGCATTGTTTGGGTTACGGCGGGTGACTATATACTATTGGCTAAATTTAAAGGCATTTTACGCTAGTTTCATCTTTTCCACCCTTTTTTCCTTCGCTGAAGGTTATCTGTCTCAAACAGTGTTTACCTTTTCAAGGAAGATAGAATAAATCTATTGACAATACAAAAATTGATAACAATTACACTGCGGATGTCCACTGTCTCCGTCACACGGGCGCACGCATATATATAGATTTACAGGTATATACTTTCTGTGAAGGTTCACTTTGATATACGTGGTGTTAAATAGGATCGCGACTGAATCCTAGACCATCCAACGCCATGCGTTTTATCAAGGCACTCGCAATTATCCAGCTGAGGTGTGTGATTGAAATAGATGATGTTGTTCTGCCAAATAAAAAGGCCTGCTACATTGTGATTCATATTCATCCCTTGAATGCACATTTGTTTGACGCGAAGCACTTTTTAAAAGAAAGGTAACCAGATTACCAACTCGCGCCTTTAACGCTCAGTTTCGAAGTTTATACAATCAGACACCCCACGCTCTCTCTAAAAGCATTTAATAAATGTCTATTAAACTGCTACAAAAACGAGATAAATTTACTGTAACTGCCGCCTTACAGGAAATAAATGTTAATGATGGATTTACCATCAGGGATTCGCCTTCAGCTCAACAGACTGTTCAATGCGGCCCAGTCCTCCAAAATTCACAGCTTCTGTACTATTTATTTTCAGTTCAAATTGACATTTCTTTGGACGGGAATTAATTTATTGACAACCCCATGGAATAATGCTTCCCTTTTCTACAATATTCACGTCTCCGATTTTTCTTCCTAACCCTGCGATTTGCAAATTCCTTTGTGCAAACTTTTACAAGCTTCATTGAGATGTCTATGTTCAGCTTGTCTGTCAAGTTATCTCTGTGCACACAAAGAAAGTGCTTCTAAATGGACTTTGTGCTCAGCGTGTGTGCTCTCTTAAATGTTAGAAAATTGTGCCATCTACCCGTTATTCACAGAATTGTCACTTAAGGACCTACTTCGGGTTTCAACGACAAATTATACACGACGAGATTACAAATACTTTAAAGTGGGAAAAGGCTTTATTATCTTCATACCTGCACCCTGATAGAAGTTAACCGGTCGTTCTTAGCAATTTTTTTCCCATAATTGCGGATCGTCGGATTTATTGAGACCCGTTCATTTAGTAACCACCTGTTAAGATCGGTCTAAAAATCTCGCAGGTTCACTGTAATACACATTACGTCAATCGTCGCCATCCACAATGGAAAGAACGGAGTCCAAAATTGTCTATAATTGCATTGTGGTATTGTGCTTGCTTCTGAACTGTTAAAACTTTGAGAAGTGTGTAAACTGATCGGACGCTAATGTTTTCTCACGCATACATCTTCAGAGAAAGAAATGCTGTAACAGCTCCAACTTTCTGCCGCAACATCTCTGGTATTTTTCCCCGAGAGCCAGTTTATCCCTCTGTTGCAAAATAAAATTAACGTTTACTTTCACGAGGGATGGACACGCACACACACACACACACACACGCACACACACACACACACACATACACACACATACACACACACACACACACACACACACACACAAAATAATACACGCGCTTCTACGGTTTTTCAGGTCAGTCACAAACGCGGGTGGCAACCCATATATTCAACATACAATAATTTGTCCAAATATCCACATATCATTACGTGTTCCCTTTTAAAGCTTTCTTAAAGCTTCCCACTGACACTCCTATCGATAGTCTTCAGTCGTGGAGAAGCGCTTGAGAATGGTTATAAATTGTTATCAAACGCCAGCAATCGTTATTGCAGAAATCTGTATCAACACAGACATTATTTCAAGTAAATTCTCATGATTTTGCAACTTTAGTGTTGAATATAGTTGAAGTCGACATCATCGCCGCAAGGTCCATTTGAGCACACTGGACTTGTATTCAACAGAGTTTGCATAGAATATTTGTTGTCCCAAATCTCTCTCTCTCTCTCTCTCTCTCTCTCTCTCTCTCTCGCTCTCTCTCTCGGCATTTAGACATACTAACAAAGTAAATAATTAAAAGGACACTTGGATTTTTAACAGGGTTTCCATACAAATTCCGAAGAGTACTCTGGAAATACAGAGTTGATTGTTAACAAAAGTTGTTGGTTTGTGAGTGGTTCAGTGCTGAGGATGAGGTTGATTATATCACTGGCTATGAAGCATAAATAAGACGTTCTTGGAGCCCTGGGTCAACAATCGATCCCTTCCAATGTAACGAAAGGACGGGTTAATATTGTCTCATTAGCATTCCCATTGCACGACCCTACAGATTGACAACTAACACTGATGCATTGGCTCTGAGCTTATTTTTTAAAAATCTACCCAATCACCAAACACGAGTATTAGTGTCGTTATTTTTATTTCAATAACAGAAGACAATCTAATCCTCCCAATCATCGCTTTCTTAAAATTTATTTACGTTGCCTTTCATTTATTTCTTTATATTTGTCCTCTCCTCCTCTTTCCCATGTCGTTCCTCCCCAGTGAACCCCAACCTCAAATTATGTTTCGTCCTCTCAACACTGCCTCTTCCTTCCAAATCTTATCGCCTTTTTAAAATCCAGAACTGTGCATTGGACGAGATTTAGTCGACTCTAAATTGGCAAAGTTCAGATTGTGTGTGTCTATGTGTGTCCGTCTGTCTGTCTGCCTGTGTGTGAATGGGGAGGGAGGGGGGTTGGTAGTTGAGGGTGGAGGTGGGGGCAACAGCACCGACGAACAAAAGGATGCTTGGGCTTGAAAACTATAGCAGGAATATGAAAATCGCAGTTTCGACTGGTGTATGTGTGCGTATGTACGTGTGTCCCTGTGTCTGTGTCTCTGTGTGTGTGTCTGCCTGTGTTTTAAAGGTTCCTTTGAACTGCCTTTGTGCTGAGTCGGCGCTGCTTTTTGCCAATGCAAGTCACGGTCATACGAACTTTGTGTTAACCTCTTATGTCGAATGAATCTTTTCATTTGGAAACCCATAAATCTCATTCCGTCGCTCCTTTTGTGCGGCACGCTACGATTTAGTAAACCAAGTGTGCGCCGGACAACAACTTAAAAAAAATAAAGCAGAAAAAAAGTTGCAACCGGTAAAAAAAAGTTCAACTTAAAAAAAAAGATCCCAGTGTAAAGTGCGGAACTGGCTGTTCGCAGGAGGAACGAGGAAGCAAACGGAGTGGAAACGAAGCGCAGCATGAACAACGACAGTAAGCAAGCTATTTTCTAAAAAGCTCCTTCAAGGTTTACACGGAGACGATGATTTATCGTTCTGAAACAGTCATTATTTTAGTGAATTTCAAGTAGTTAGAGACGTGCTGTGATTTGAGCCAAGAAGGTAGAAATCGGATAAAGAACTGAAAGTGAGAGAAAGGGAAATGTAGAGGAAGAAGGAAAATAAATAAATAAATGGTCTTTTTTTTCAGAATGATGTTTCTAAATGAGGTGAACAGAGAGGCACACAACACGGAAAAGAATATTTTAACTGAAGTTTATATTGAACTGTCAGCAATTGGGATTGGGGGAAGGGCCGTAAACGTGCATGCGCGAAAAGGAATGAGTGGAGAGAGACAGAGAGTGGGAGAGAAAGAGAGAGGGGAGGCAGACGGAGTGAATGAGAGGGAGGGAGAGAGAGAGAGAGGGGGGGAGGAGAAGGGAGACGTTAACATTAAAGAATTGACCTGCAAAAGTCTCGAAAGGGAACTGATAATTTGCAATTAAACCATTGGTCATTCCAATATGTGATGCTGTTATTTCTGTTTTGATTGTGTGTGAGCTGTATTGTGTGGCGCAGTTTAGATTTCTTCTTTTACACATTTTATCCAGTTATCCGCAGCGACGGTCACTTCGTTCAGTGCCTATTGCAATTCTTTCATCCGCAAGATTTCGGTTCGCCAATCCGTTCGGTTGTGCTCTACTGGAGACCCGCTTACTTGTATTTATTTCGCCTTCCCATTTGTTTCCTTCTTCTCCCTCTATCTCTACCTGCGTACGCTTTATTTCCCTTCCATCGACTCTCCCACCCAACCCCCGCCCTTTTCGAATCCTTCTATCATTCGCCATCATTGCGGATCAGCTGTGCTTATCACTACCGGTACAGGAGGATCCATTCGTCTTTGAGTGTTCCACTCAGGGTGTTATTAATTGCCACAACAACGCTGGTGATTTTTAACTAATAACAAAGTTGTAAATTAACGCGTTCCTTCAAATATTTCTAATTTGTCAACACTGATTGATTTGATTAATACACCGCTTGTATAAATAACGTGGCAACAGACCTATCTGCCTCAAGACTATTAATACAGACCGGTCCTCTCATGTTAGAAACTAAATGACTGGCGTTAAAATAACGACCGCACGACTAAAAACTCCATTCACTTTAGTTTTGAACAGCAGTTTGCCCTCCCCGCCTGTACCTTACGGTAAGTGGTACAGTACTGCATCCACGAGGTGCAATCTGCAGTTGTTTACGTCGATCGTTTACACAACACAGGTCTTGACGACACCACGTCCCAATATGTTTATTCTTTTCAATAAAACCAAGGTGCAGGACAGCAGTAACCGAGGCTTCAGTTGCAGCTTGGGGAACACCTGGAAGTCAATAGAATGCTGTTAAACTTCGACCTCTACTCCATTGGACACCCCCGCCCCACAATCACCTCCTCTCCACCCGCACCCATTTTGAGATCAAGCGTGATGGGGGGGGGGGGGGGGGAAGAGACGGGGGCGGGGGGCTTTGAATCGTCTCAAAGGATGGCTGAAAGAATGGCACGCTCTGATTATGAACTTACTGCCAGCGTTAAGCCTTTAAGCCCTTTGGCGCATTTTGACACTTCTGTTGAAAAACAGTAACTAAGATTTGCAAAGTTCCCTCGTTCTGTGGGCACCTTTTGTTTCATCCCCACTTCCATCGCCTTCTCTAAATTCTGACAACCAAAGTTTTGCATAAATTCCATTTCATTACTTGAAAGCTAAGCAGAGAAAACTTTCCACATAGACGAATCTGGAACTTCCAGGTAAAGTAGAAAGGACCAAGAGACCAATTTATATGCCTTATCAACAGTCATATTAGGAATATAAATGTGTGCATGTGAGAGACAAACTTTCCACAGGAATTAAAGTTAAGCAGACATTTAATCTCCTCCGATCAATAAATTACACGCCATGTTCATATACACAGACTATAGTGATGTACATACAATACGTTTATTTGTGTGTGTGCGTGTGTGTGTGTGTGTGTGTGTGTGTGTGTGTGCGTGTGTGTGTGTGTGTGTGTGTGTGTGTGTGTGTGTGTGTATGAGGTATTCAATCTGCCGAGTATTGTGACTCCGACTCGTCTTTAAATAGGTTGCATTTGTGTGCTCGCAACCTTTGTCTGGGTTTTCGAGCAAAGCTTTTTCAAGCAGACCCAACGATAGTTCAGGGTCATTGGCAATTTACTGTCCTATTACTATAGAGCGCAGTACCGCAAAGTATTCAAAAATAAGAAAATTGGAATGCCTGTTAAATACTACCTTGACGGTTTTTTTCTCCTCTTTTTCAACTGAGGAGTTCAGTTCATTTGAATGGAATTATATTCGGACATCACAGCGACACAAATGGCGCAGGATACAGGTTCACATTATGATAGAAATATTTCGCCATGTCAAACATACAACTTTCATTGAATACATTTCAACGTAATCAAACATATAAATGCTTGCAACAAATATGGGATGAAATACATTTCAGTAGCTTACTGGTGCATTAGATATACTATCTCTAAGTCGCCAGATGACACCTTTCTGCAGTTAGGATCACTCGTTTGTGCAAACGTGCTTTGGTCAATATAATGTCCAGTTTGATTTGGTCAGATTTGATGATAAACGAGGTAGCCTGTAAAGCACTCAATTGCGCAGGTTTGTCTTTAACATTTGAGATGTTTTCAATGGGTTGATTCGTTTTGATAAATATAGTTAAATGTTAACATTTCTATGAAGTGTTCCGAAACTAATATGAACAGAATCTCTTCGTCAGATCTGAAAGAAGGTCCAAACTTCTTATATCAATAGGCAGAATTAGGCGTCGTATGGCGACATTGCATGGTTAATCCTTTCAAATGTGGTTATTCCATCGGTAGCTGGGGACAATTGCGATTCATATTTTATATATTGATGGCGTATGATTCAAGTACCTCTGTTTGTTGCCTTCAAATAATATTCAAAATCTGATAAACATTATAAACAGTTGCACCTAAACGCTAGCGGATTTATCTTTTGCAAATTAATAAGCTTCAAAAAAGTTTCTGGGAAAATATTGAGAATATTATTTTTTGAACGTTTGACGATCCAAGCATGTGTCATGATAGTCGAACCCCAATTAAACAAGTTTCAAACTTCTGCTGAGGAAGCGGAATAAAACCACCAAATAATATGTTGTATCCCTTCTAAAATGTATGAATAAAGCAAGTGTTAGTTTAGCATTAAATGTTGATGAATTTAGTGCACTTGACCAATGCCCATTACAAATATTTTTACAATCAGGCTGTACCTAAATAGATATTGGATATTAGAAACGAAGCACACAATCGTCGTGGGTTGGCTCTTCCAACTTCGGAACCGATTTTAAATGAAACACGATAGAGTAATATCTAAAACATTTAATCCGTATTTATCGTAAATTTATTTTGACATGGTGACTATAAGGCTCCAATAGCGTAGAGTTTTGGTGCTTATACCGATTCATCTGTTTTTTTTTTGCAATATAGAAACAAAAATCCAATTGCAAGGTAAATTATTTTATTTATACGTTACCCAGGCACGATTTCCAAGAGATTAAAAAAATGGCTGCTTTATGGCAGACAATCAAGTGCCGCCATTCAGTGCACGCGGATAAATAGAACTGTTTATTATAAGTATCAAACATAATTCCTAGACGGCAAATTTTAAATATGATTTGAAATTTGTATAAAATTATGGAAATAATTAACTGGGTTGGATTTAAAGTTTTTTTTTGTAACATGTCTCTGTCTGACATCAAGAAACATTTTTAATTTATTGACTGTACATTATTGGGAATGCATGGGGAAATATGGCAGGTTATTTGTTTTGATAATTCTGATCTACAACCCAAGAAGACCGGCTCATAAGGTTGCAACACACTTATTGATCCAAGAGATATGTTTAAAATCCCAGCATTTATTGATCTTAGATGCAACACTCACTGTGTTTTCTATTTTGCATTGATTAATTTCAATGTTGATAGAGATATTGTATGTATGTAAAATATATCGAAGCTTTCTTCTGCAATCCAAAGACCTTTAGATTGATTCTGCAGCCCAGTCTTTTTTATGATGTTGAACATGCATCATATACACCTCAATGCTTTGTCTCTCTTCCCCTCTCTCTCTATCTCTCTCTCTCTCTCCTGATCCCCACCCCCCCCCCCCCCCCATTTTCTCTCTCTCTCTCTCCCTTCCTCTATCTACGTTTAATAAGACTGGCGGTTCTTTTTTAATTTCTGTTTTTTCTTTATCCTCTCTTTCACCCTGAAGATCCGACGATTAAAGCATGCTCAGAATGAATAGATTAAATCGGATCTGAGGTTGGAATCCCAGCCTATCACGTGACTCTGAACAATTGCATTTGTTACAATATCAGGACAATCAGACGTAAACCAAGACTTATTAAAACAGCAAACCTACTGTGTTCGACTTGCACTTGAACGAATCAGTATGGTCCAGGCGCTGGTGTAATACACGATGAATATTTCACGTTATTACAAGGCATTGTTCAATATATTAATAAAGTAAAATGCTTGCATGTATATTTTAGAGCCAGATACGACGCGACGGAGCTTATTAATAATACAGAGCATATTAAGACTGGGAGTAGTAAGGAAATTTGCAACATATTTGTAATGGCAGAAAGAAATATTAATTGAGGAATTCTACACCTTGCACTATTTTAACCTGTGAGGCACAGAACTGGTTTGTATCAGGGATGTCTTTTATTAACATGTCTTCCCAAATAGTCTTAGCGACTTGATGTTTAATGCTGTTGAGCTGTCTGAAGGCAATGATCCCCCCGACATTTTGGTGTGCACTAGTTCGTTTAAATTAATTGAATTATCTCATTGGATACTTTAGACATCAGGAATATATAACCAGGCTATTTCTAGAAAGCATTTCAGATATAATTCTACTAATGTTAATGAAAACAGAAACTGCACATCAAATTGGATGAATGATTCACGACCCATCAGTATTAAAAAGTAGCAGAACGTTGAATCCCTTTGAGATCAATAGCCCTTAAAAAGAGGTCCAGAAAGTAGTTCCACCATCTTCGTGATTCCAAATATTCCCAGCGCTTCCAGCACGTAATATTGAATTCAAACGCCTCCTTTCAATATAAGAGTAAAACAACGTTTTTTTTTAAAGCCCCATTCTGTTAGTTATTTGCCTTAATAATGGAAATCTTGCCGTAAAAATATATTAAACTTTTAAAAGCTTTATTGCCAAAAATAGTTTGATTCCACTGTATTAAATATCATCTGAATTATGAGGAAACTTGATGCACAAAAAAAAGACTGGTCTTATATTCTCTATCTGGTACTTTAAAATGACAAATGTCTTGTCAAATGTAGAAAACCTATTCCATCTGGATCTCCGCAATTACTCATTCAGTGAAAAGCGGCTGGAAAGGTCTGACGGTGCGTCACATAAAATAAATTTGTAATGTAATAGCAAAAACGTAGGGATAATTTGCTGCTAATCGTCTTGTAGCATGGTTGCCTGAGAGGAAATCAGCTGTATAAAGAGTGAAAGCGGTCTTGAAAAGAGAGAAAAGTTTATAATTAGCGTTGAGACAGAAAGCGTCATATTTTAAAAAATCTTTATGTTGGAGTGCTATGTGTTTCTTGTTTTATAGTCCGGGGAGAGTTGGATAAGTGCCTGACCACTGAATTAATAATGGCCAGTTTCTAGGCTGCCTGTTCTTTTGGAGCCGGGGTTTATACTGTAATTATTAGAAGGCCCTCTGGCTACATGTTTTGCATTGGTGTAACACTATGACACAGTTGTAATACAAACTCCTCAGACTTGCATTTCATTTGTGGCAGGAAGTTTAACAGCACTAGAATTCAACCTCACATTACTGGTATAAAAGTACCATTAAAATGTGCAAAGAGAGGGAACTACTTACTGTATGATTTTCAATCATTTCATCCTAAGTTTGCACCAAAATATTGATCGAATGCTTGTTCGAATAAGAGTTAGGTTTTGGTCCATATATTTATGTTTAATTATCGCCGTAATATCATTTATAATGGTATATTAATAGAATTAATTTGTAATAAATAACTTTCCAGTTAACTGTCAAACTACAAACTCTTCGAGCAAAGGTATATTTTAATGTGAGCGGTTCAGGATACTGCTGTTTGTGTCTAATAAGAGGTTCAATAATTTAATGAAAAGTTACAAAGGGTAACGATGTGTGTGTCATGTTTGAGAGACTGTTTGATCTGCTGCATGCTTTTGGAATGCACATCCCACAAATGACGGCGGGGTGGCGCTAATATCTGTCGTTTTCCTGCTGTACTTTCAAGATGGTTCAACAGAGGTAAAAGGACCTTACATTACTGAATTTGTTTGGGATCCATAAAATGTGATCAAACCCCATTGACATTTTTTTTTTGCAACTTCCAAAAATAAAATCTTACCGAACCCATATTTGAATTGCCACCTAAGATCGTAGCAGGCAAGAGGGTGGCAAATTTAAGTCCATTTAAAAGCACTAGTTAGGGCAAATATTGACGAAGAAGGTGATTTTTTTTTGCACAAAGGAGTTCCCTTAATTTGATCCCCTGGTTGCGAATCGTCATTTTGTTCGTTTGCCGAGAATCTGGCTAACAATGGATTCTGGAAACTTGCTCAGTTTTTGATTTTAGTTTTGCTTTGTTTGAATGCAAGCCAGAGATGAGAAACTACGCTGCTGCTCTATTTATTTATAACTATACAGGCTAGTCATGCAATGACTGCGTTTACATTGTTTCTCTTTCCAAGATTACCAGACATAAGATACTAAACGCACGCACGCACACACACACACACACACACACACACACACACACACACACACACACACACACACACACACACACACACACACACACACACACACACACACACACACACACACACACACACACACACACAACTATAGAACGAGCCCTGGATGTAACGATATAATTTTTTATTTCGGATTCATTGCATTACTATTCTTCAAATATATAACTATGTAATTATGGAATGGCAGCAAAATAAGGATAACACCTTAATCCTACCCCTCCCATCCCCACATCCGATCCCATCATTAAAAAAAAACATTATATTCTCGAACTGAGCATTGAATCTCACTGTTCGCGTCCTATTTGGAAATGAAACAATTTAGACGTTATTGCCTTGTATATACTTTATTCATTTACAGGAAAGGGCGTGTACGAAAAATACAAACAAAGTTGCGCAAATGAAAGTTATTAGCGCCCATAGCAGTTGACTAGTTCAATTAAATGATATTCTTAAAGATCAAAACTTGCGAAGCGTTCAAATATTTTAATTCGTGGTAACTAAACAATATGGAAAGAATGGCCTTTTAATCTTCATAGCTTTTAATTGTTTGATTTTTACCTTCTATAGCTTGGTGAATGGAACATTATATGTCGTCGATATGTGTAAAACACTAGCTATCAGTATAATTTCTCACCTTGAACAATCGTTTGATTTCAGTACGAGTTGGAAAATATTGACACTGCGTTTGATTGTGCGGTACAATTGCGAAGTTAGCATTTCACGAGACTGATGCCGACCAATGTGAAACTTGCAGCAGATTAATTCTGTTTTAAACCTTCGATTATACTAGTTGTTTTATATGTGTGTGTGTGATGAATCTTTCGGAAAAATCTACTGGAGTTAATACCCTGCTAGGTACTAGGAGGCGCTGGTCTTTGAACAAGATTATATCCTATAAAACTCAATTCTTTGTCTGGTGTTTGGTGATGAAGGCAATAAAATATTGCAAAATTAAATTTCAGCTAATGCAAAGTCAACCTGTCTATTATTTTTATAATAGTTTATCCCATTTGCCACTCCATTAAATTGATCTGCATGCAAAAATAAACGTACAGTATTTGCACCAACAACAACGAAACCATTGGCTTAATTGAATCCTGGATTTGGAAATATTTATTTAAAACTTTTTATTTAATTTGGAGTGCAGATTTCCGGCTATTATTAAAGCGAAAACACTGTAGCTGCGCGTTTATTCTTTTAGTTTGTCGGTATAATATGAATTGAAAGGCTTTCACTTGTGCACCAGTTTCGTTCAGTGCAATACCTCGAGAACGTTGTTTGTTTCGTGAAATTTAAAGTGACATTTCAGTATTAAAATCTCTTAACTGTGACTGGTGAAGTCGTAACCACGAATTCGTCCAAGGTCTTGATAACTGAAGAGGAGCCAGGCGAAAAAGGCTAATCGATGAAACCATGTTTTAACCACGACGTTAAAGGAAATTATAAATTGTAATTGAAAATAGCTGATATCATTCTGAGCACTAATCTAACCGTTTCAACCGAGAATCAGACAATAAACACCGACGACATGCACAATTACCAGATCTTATTGTACTTCTGAACATTGCACATTGAGATCGTTTGAGGTAATCAGAAGGGGTTTCTTTGTGTGTGTGTGTGTGTGTGTGTGTGTGTGTGTGTGTGTGTGTGTGTGTGTGTGTGTGTGTGTGTGTGTGTGTGTGTGTGTGTGTGTGTGTGTGTGTGTGTGTGTGTGTGTGTTTGGCGGGGCGGGGGGGGGGGGGGGGAGTGGGGAGGAGGGAGCAAAAGACCCTGTTTTCATGTACATTAAAATGAAACAAAGTTCGGAAACATTAATACTGACAAATTTTCCTGATTAATAAAATTAAATCACGTGCAACATGTAAAGTTATTTTAAAAGTAGCAAATGCACGAATCAACATGTAAATGTGCTTTAAAACGTCTTAACTGAAAAATAATGATTTACACAGAAATATTACTTATATCAAAATAAATTTCTATTCGCTGTATTGATATAAAGAATAGCTATGTTCCTAGGACAGGAGTTATTGTCATAAAGTGATAACACACCCGCATGTGATCCTGAATGGTCTGCCATTCATTGAAGGCGAAACTTTCATTGAAGCTCTGTGATTTTTTTTCTAATTTCCTGTCTCCTTATAATCTTCACAATTGTCAGGTTGTCACACTGTCGCTGCATCAATATAGTAACGGCCAAAGCAAATCAATTTGTTCTTTACATTTGTTTCTTATTCAACGCTGATTTCAGCTTATAAAACACGTTATTTTCTTTACAGATTTCAAGAAAATGGACAAACGGGGCATAAAATATTTTCCTCGTGAAATTCTATTTAATTCTAAATAATTTTACATCAATAATGTAAAAGAAGGTAAAGTGACCAGAGGGGAAATAATATTTAATCATGGTACAATACACTTCCAAGATGTACTATAATCCAATGTTGGTTTCACATTTAATACCACACCACAGAACAAATGATAGTAAATATATTTATACACACACACACACACACATACACACACACACACACACACACACACACACACACACACACACACATACACACACACACACACATGCGCATCTGTGCCTATCTAAAATAGTTTTATAAAATTCTAATACAAAAATTACACTTTTTTACATATTTGTTGTTGACAAATGAGACATATTCCACCAACAGGGTTTATTCGTTTGCTACTTCTAATCGAATAAAGTCTTCTGGGCAGAGACTAACAAGTTCAGTTTCATTCCATTTATTTTGTAGACGACAAATATGAAATTATGATTAAAGGCCGATTAGTTTCTTGGAAGTATCATGTCATTGGTGCTATTGATCGACTCAGGTCAATTGGATGACGACTTGGGAAATAATTTTGCACAGTAGCATCTAAAACAAGAAAGTTAGCAGGTAGATCAGAAGAGACGCCCATCCCATTTTCTGGTCAACCGATACAAGGTTTAGACCAATACCATTGAACCGTATTATTTAAGTTATATATAAAGCTCACTATCAATATACCTTAATTAATGTACCATAATATAAACTTAGCATCAAATCATTTGTATGCAAAACACTCCTGGATCTATCACGTATTTTTTTTATATACATGTATTGAACGCCTATTCTAAGGCAATACTTTAGTTCCGTAAAATGAAAAATGGACTCTCTCGAATAATTAGTCTCTGCACAGAAAATCTCACAAACTTATCTCGTGAAGTGTTTCATTTCCATTATGGCCTAATGCTGCGACATTTCCATTAAACAAATGTGCCATAAATAGAAGTGACTTTGTTATTGGGTGGCTGCAATGTGATCAGAAACTTTCATTTGAAATTTTAAATTTTTCATTTGAAACAAGTTTGCAGCTTGTTTCCGTCAGAAGTGTTCAAGACGTGATGAGATTCTGCAAGGCACCTGTTGAAAGCATTTATAGACAAGTTCCACTTCTGATTGCCCCTGCTGCTGGGATTCATTCCACGCACTGTCTGATCATTTGTATGAAACCATTTCCATTGATTTTCTGTATTTGGTCTAGAAAATAATTGAATTATTCTTTCATTCGTTCGTCACAGATTTAAACTTAGCTACTGATTGAATTCACTCTTTTTTTTGTAAAAAAAAAAGGACACTACCCAATATGAAAAGGAACATCAATTTCAAACCAATGAGCGGTGACTTTTTCCCCCAATCAATTACTTTTTTTTTCATTCCACAAATGTATGTACATCTTCAGCTAAACAGAACTAAATATTAAAGCTGCTTAAAATATGTGACACCCACTGGATTTTTTTTGGACATGTTGTTGTTTTCTTCCCTTTGGAAAAGACCAAAAATCAGTGCTCCGGAATAGTATCGGCACAATCGCGGGAGTTCAGATGAAATTCGAACCTAATCAAAATTTTTTTTTTCTAGTTCAAACATCTTTACAACGCACCCCCCCTCCCCCATAGCTGTCAATGCCACAGGTGCTACAAAGGAATAGTTACGCATGAAGCAGATATAATAAGTCCCCTGAAACCAAAGTATATTGTATATTTGCGTGAAGGAACCCTAATGTGCGGATTTTCTTTCATAATACGAGCGACAAACAAAAGTAAACAAGTTAATCTGAATTATTTATTCCAACAAGGTCATGTCAAGAATAAACAGAATATACATCGAAAGTACATCTGCAATGAATTTATGGTCGAATCGATGCATTTTCCTTCTTCCTTCTTTCATCTCCTTCTCTAACAGGCGAGTCCACGGAGATTAGCAGACTACTTTTTTCACTCAAGATCCGAATGATGTATATCTGAGTTCAAAACAAGAAAAGTGCATAGAATAAATTTAAATATATGAAGGGCAATCTTCTCAGGTTTATAATCTAATATACTATATGTAATATATTAGCTTGCACCAACGATTAAACCAATGTTATGCAACTTAAAATATTAATATTGTATTAACGTGAACTTTAATAGATATATGAATCTGACAGACTTTCCAACATATAGAGTAAAAGAACACAAATTAAGCCTAACTCAATGGTATCTCTTTTTTTCATTAAAAAAACATAAACTTTCAAAATACGAAATAATCGGATTTCATCAAGATGTGTAAAAAAGTTTTAAATGACAGATTTTAAAAAAATACTAGCAACAATTCATACCAGGATGCACTGTCCACTGATACATTTCATGGCGCGTTTCATAGAATTCCCATTACATTTTCAAAGCTTGTATTTTCGAGAACTACCCAACTTGATGCGATAACAGTCAAAAGTTCACATCAAAGACACAATATTATTCAGTTACCAGAGAAACTGTCTCCCCAGATAAGAATATCTTAATTACTACGGCACAAAGGTAACGATTGTAAAAAAAAAAATCAGTTTTGAAAAGGGAGTCTTTCGGTCCATTTCTTTGATGGATTTCTATATCGGATCATGATGAAGTCCTCAATCAGGGAACCCTGAAGTTCGCTGAACTCGGGAGCTATAAGTAAACAAGTTGTCAGATTGGAATAATCTCTCTTCTTTGGGTTCTGAGAAAAATTCGGCTTCACATTCTTAGATTTATCTAAATCTACTTTCTCCCCGAGCCGATAGTGGCGTACTTCGCGTCGTGGACAATAATGTGGCAATTGTTAAAGTTTTGTGACCCATAAAATTTCGGGGTTAGTATTCTGGCTATGGCATGTAATTATGCAAAACACTTTCCATAAAGACTTGCCATTCGATCTAATGACATAGTCTACGGTCCAAACCTCTGTGTGTATGTGTATTCGTTGGAGCGGTGGTGATGGTGATTGGATAAGGGGTAAGGGGGGGGGGGGGGGCGCAGAATAGCAGTGGGAGTCGGAGTGGAGCAAGAATTTTATATTTGCACCCAAATATTAAGCAGACAGACTGTCTGGACTCCAAAGTTGTAAACTACAGCTAAGATGCTATCACCCACTATAGCTGCTTCTTTTCTGAAGAGCATGTGCACTACACCAATCTATTCGAATATGTATCTCTGAGCAATCCCTATTTACTTCGCTCTAATGACAGTTATTGATAGCTATAAGCGATCGGTGAGTTGCAGGCACTTCTCTAGACTGACGTGAAATTGGCAGGTGCATTGTGAAAGAGACCTAATAGTTGAGATTGAATTAGTTGAAGAAATGAGCAAATTTTGGAACCAATAATCAGAAAATCAAAGGGGGGGGGGGGGAGGGGGGAAGAAAGGCTCTGACATTCAACGGAATCAAAGCTGGAAATCACCGATTGTTTAATATGGAATCAAAAAGACGAGTTCTAACTTGTAATACAATCCGACAAGCTGAAACACGGAAAACCAGTGCTTAAAATATAAGAAACGAATTCTCAACGTTGTAAAACACTTGCAATAATAGTTCAAACTATAGCAAGTGAATACAACCGTGAACTTGCGTTCACTACTTAGTGATCAATTTCTATTCTTCCGTTTCATCATCCCACCCCACCTCCTCTGAAAGAATTCTATGTCTCTCTACCGATTTAATTTAAAGCAAAACATATTAACTTTTCTCATACAGTTTTCTTTCAACATCGAGACTCCACAGGGAAGGACACCAAGGGCAGTTCATTGTGAAGGAAAAGTTGCTCAAACTTTCAGTGAAGTTTATGTATATGTAAGGCAGGTGTACGGTTGGAGGATAAATTGCTGTCACGTGTCTAATACAATGAGCCCACGAGAATTCTGTTTGAAGTATTATACATTACTTCATCACACTGATGGGTGCACACTCCCTGTTTGTAAAATTTGGCTTGTCCTCCGAAACATCTATCTATGCAAATAAACTAATCATTGTTTAACTGTACCAAAAAAAAAGCACCAAAATAAATGAATAGAACTTTATTTGCTGGTGCTCTTGTTTATCTTCAATTGTGACGTCTCTTATAAGTCCGTCTGTATCCCATCCAATGGTTTTGCTCACGTTTTACAATTGCAAGACACTGAAGCATTTATTCTCTAAACAAAGGGGGATTCGGGTGAGTTATTATAGACAAACTTCAAGGTTACTGTCGAACATAAAATACTATAGGTGACAGAGATCGCTGAGGAGCGGAGAAGAGGGAGCGAGAAAGAGTAAGACAGAGAGAGAGACAGAAAGAGATGAGAGAGGAAGAGAGAGTAAGAGAGAGAGGAGAGAGACAGAAAGAGATGAGAGAGGAGAGAGACAGAAAGAGGAAGAGATGAGAGGAAGAGAGAGTGAGGGAGAGAGAGGAGAGAGACTGAAAGAGATGAGAGAGGAAGAGAGAGTAAGAGAGAGAAGAGAGAGACAGAAAGAGATGAGAGAGGAGAGAGACAGAAAGAGGAAATGAGAGGAAGAGAGAGTGAGGGAGAGAGAGGAGAGAGACTGAAAGGGATGAGAGAGGGAGAGGGGGAGAGAGAGGGGGAGAGACAGAAAGATGAGAGAGGAAGAGAGAGAGAGGAGAGAGACAGAAAGAGATGAGAGAGGAGAGAGACAGAAAGAGAAAGAGATGAGAGGAAGAGAGAGAGAGAGAGAGAGAGAGAGAGAGAGAGAGAGAGAGAGAGAGAGAGAGAGAGAGAGAGAGACTGCCAAGGGTCAGTCAGCCAGAGATTGCTTCTTGAGATCTTTCAAATTTCACACGTTTGAAGGCTTATAGGCTTACTGATTCGCATTTCAAAACAAGATCAGTGGATTCATAATCAGAAAATTGAGGTCTATAACTGGACTGTGTTTTGATGCAGAGAAATGTCGTGTAGGGTGAGCGAATTTGGAAAGCACGGTTCTGACACGTCTCTGATCGTTGGAATGACGGGTCTCTGAGAGAAAAAAAGAGATTCCTGTCAGTCTTGTTTCCTCTACAACATCAAAGCTAGAGTTAGAGAAAATTGGAAATGAAATTAAGTAATTGATCAAAATAAAAGCCATATCCAAGTTTTCTTTTGAACCACGTGTTTCTTTAAAAGCACCATTTCCACCGGGTCTTAGGACCGAAGGGAGGGGGGTGGGGGGTGGGGGGGAAACATTGAACAACAATCACAACGTGATATCTTGCATATTTCCAAATAAATCGATAACCAATGACGTTTAAAGAAACATGCTTGCTTTCAAATCTTATTGTGTGGTGTCATTTGATGACGTCACCCGGCAGCATCAATTCAAAAAAGTTTGATCCAAATATTAAATGCAATTCCACTTTAAATATCAAAAATAAATTGAAAAATTGTCAGTTGAATAAAATGAAAGCAAAGACCATTGAATATCAAAGTGGCTAAATGTTTGGAGTCTAATCTACATATAATCTGTGAATTTAATAGAAATGTTAAATATATATATTAATTGGCATTAATAATTTTCCAATTAAAATATACCAAATCTGCAAGTAATTAGTCATAATGGAAAAGGCAAAATAGTGATACAACCACACAATTTTACTCATTATTCATCTCACTACATAGAACATTCCACATAAAGTTAGAACTTTAATGATATGCATTGAGGGCCTGATTCAATCTCCCATCCGTCATATTTCTGCAAAGATCCTACAATTACAAGAACCTCGCGAAAAAAAACAATAAGATTATAGACCACGTTTTCAATTATGACTGATACATTTTTTTTCTAAAATATATATGAGCCTTTGTTTATAGGAATTAAACGCCTTGAATCGAAGGACATAAAAAAATTGTGTTTATTTTCTAAGTAACCGGCTACAAGCCGATAAATTGGGGATTTTTAAAAAAATGTCGGGATCTCTTTTTTGGGGTATTTCCGAGGATTCTTGACACTGAAGACGTAGAGATAGAAGTGAAAATGTCGGTGCGAAGTCGTTCTACTGATAGTTTTTTTTTAATTTGTTGTATTGTTTATATATTTGTACACAATTACAACTGAAAATAAGTTGATTAGCGATGGAAACTTTGAAGAAATATTTCAACTAAATATAAACGTAAATGAACATTGAAAGCTGGACTGGACACAACCCGACGTGAATAAATTGAAAGGGAATGTTAAAGGTAAAAGTGAAGAATTAAATTTTCTGATAGTTACATCGATAAGAAAATCTAACAAACGAGTTTGAATCGTGAAATTAGCGTCCGATTGAGCATGTTGGGAAATAATTGAAAACCGGGAATCTATAAGCAACTGCAGGGTGGGGTGGGGTGGGGGGGAGCAGTGCTAGAAAGCGTAACATAATAAACTAGACTAGAATCAGAACTGACAAAGAATTTAACCAATAATCAGAAATGGAAGGAAAGGGAACACTTGGCAGAGGAGAGAAAGAGCGAATCTGAGAAAAGTGAGATAGAGGGGACAGAGATAAAGAGCTGCTCTGATTGATGACCAGTTTTTGTAGCTGACA
Source organism: Narcine bancroftii (assembly GCF_036971445.1). NCBI lineage: Eukaryota > Metazoa > Chordata > Chondrichthyes > Torpediniformes > Narcinidae > Narcine > Narcine bancroftii. The sequence goes on along the minus strand of NC_091482.1, from coordinate 54,476,513 downwards.
TTACCATTAAATTATTGCCCAGTTTCCTAGTTGTGTTGTCTGTGGCAAACCTCTACCACAAGCTGTTTTAATTTTTTTCTAATAGTCTCACGCCTGGCTGCACTGAGCGGTTCGCTATTAATCAGCAAGAGACTTCACGCTTAGCAAAAAAAAAGCATTTTCATTGCACGTGTTTGTCAGTGTAGGATAATCTGCACTCAACCATTATTCTTCTCGGCTATGGTTTATATTCCAATAAAACTTCGATCACGGAGATACAACTTCGGATTTCAAGCAACAAACAATCATTTGGATAAAATACACTTTCCATCTCACTTGCATGGCCAATGTATGCACATTTTGCGTATTTATCTCATAGTCAGTAGTTCACTTGAGTTCATCTTGAATGGGACATTTTCTCGAGCAGACGGCAGTATTATTGCAAAATTTTAACATTTCTAATTTTCAGTTGAAATGTCTCCAAAGCAACCATTTATTTGGCATTTCTGCGTGTGAGATGGGCCATACCATTTACTGACCCAGCTTGGTAGCTAGACTCTCTTGTGGATGGAAACAGATATTGATTGCAATGCGAGACATGTTTTGTTTTAAACATCCACCTTTTATTCGGCTGGTGCTTCCACACGCGCTTCAGATCAACGCTGTAGAATTAGTCTAAAATGATCCAGTGGGAGCGACATTCCCTTTACAGGTGAATCAAATGGTAACTTTTACTGTGCTAATTGCATCCCCAAGTGCCTGAATATGGGCTCAGTCTTTTTCTTAAGTGACAACTCTTCTGGGAAGTTTCAAGACACTGCATAATATGACAGAATAATGTCAGAATTGATAAGCAGTCACTTTTAGCGATTTTTTTTTGGTGGTATACTTTGAAGTCGATTTGTCCCTTGCGTGAATTACTTGCGATTTCTCAAGGATGCGACGTATTAACTCTTCTTTTAAAAGTAGTCCGTTGAAGCGTTAGAGACTCGAAATCCTGAGATTGGATTTCACATTCCTATTTCTTCCTATTTTCATGGCAGTTCATTGATCGGTTTCTTCCCACGTTATATTGTTTACGTATAATTGCACTTTCCAGATTTGTTAAACTCCAACACTGGACCCGTTAACTATCAATTTTACAAGAATTGGAAGCAAAAGTTTCCATCTATAAAGATTTGCATTTATTTGTTTAGGAACAATGCTTTTCAGACTTAAATGTACCGTCAACATGCACTTGAAAAGTGGTGTCCTGCTGGGCTGTGGACATGGTGTCGGGAGCTTGGATCAGATTGGCATCTTTTCTTTCCGACCAACACAGACATGATGGGCCGAGTAGCCGCCATCTATGTCACAATTTTCCCGTGGTTCTGTGATTCTGCACCATGTCCAGAAGACAGTTTTGCACTAAATGACGTCGAACTGATGCAACCGAAAATACGTTGACAACATTCATACCTGGAATGTACCAAAACTAATTTGCCAATTCGTAAAAGGTAACCTCTTTCTTCGACGTAATCCGGAAATCAGCAATTGATTTACAATTCAAAGACACTCTAGAAACATAATGACGAAAAGAGATAAGAGAAATTAAGGGAGAAACAAACCTATGTAGTAACATATCGCCAAGAACAACGAGAAAAAGCCACATGAAAAAAAATACTTGCCATTAGATCAACAACCAAAAGAAGTAAACGCTTCGCCAAAGTGTAAAGTGAGTTTAATATAACTAGTTTTGTTTCAAACACGTTATATGCACCCTGGTGCTTGCTCACTGTAATTTCACCACAACCTTGGTCTTTCTGGACATTTAATACTCAAACCAACCAAATGAAGGAAGATTTGTCCCATGAATTGTTCCATAAATCTGAACGACATGAAACTGTCTCGGGCAGGATAGAATGAAAAGTGAACCTCTTTTCGCTCAGCTTTAAAATTCCCCTTATTACTTGAATTTAAAAGCACATCGTTCATAAAAGCAAATCTACTTATCAGTAGTACTGTGATAATGGGCTCATCTTTGTTTAGAGTTAACATATTGTTAATTTTTTTTTCCTCCATGGTTGGACATGACTCTTTTTAAAAGGGGCAGAAACTAAAATCGATAACATCTTTGCTGTATCCTCACCCGCTGCTTCATGATGTTCTGCCACCAATTAGCTATTAGGTTGTACCATCCCTTTTCATCATCGTCTTTGCTCTTTCGGTTGATGTGACCGGAGAATCTTCTCTTTTCCCGCCATTCCAGGGCGAAATCTAGAAAAGAAAAATGATGACATCATACTGTCACTTCAAGAACAATTGCTGAGTCTAGATGTATGATATTGGCAAAACATAATATAACCTTGGCATTTGCAAATGACTTTGAAAATCTTATTTATACGATGACAAGTTATGTATAGTCAAGTAAGCTGCCATCTTCCCTATGCCAGATGCACGAACCTCACATGAAGATTCAAATGTTTGTTGATAGTTGCAAGAGTTTAAAAAAAAAACTAAATTATAGTTGGCCTATCAGGTATAACATTTGTACAACTGAGTAAATTAATTTCTGTCCAAGTCCTAGGCTGAAGCAAAAGGGAACGAGTGGGATTAACGATAACTCCATTGGAGGCTAAAACCCTCCTTAAATATATGAATATTCACTAGTTACTAAACTTTGATTGAAATGTCAGTGTAGTTAACTGACATTCAACCAAGGCTGGAGCCAGTTAGGGTATTGTGAAGAGTTTGTAAGGTTAAAGACAACCACAGCCCAATTATAGTTCGCAACAGAATTCCTTGCAATAGTTGATGCCATTCAAACACAAATTGAAGTGGGAGAATGTCGGCCGATTCTCTCCTTATCGAATAACAAGATTTGCTTTGGAAGAGGCAGGATTACAAACGATAAAAATCGAAATTAACATTCGAAAGTGTGACACAAAGACTTGCTGAGTTCTATTTTGTTTTAAAAAGACAACGTTTGGAGGACAGATCGCCGAGGTTGCCTTTGAGAACACACAAAAATCATTTTCTCCCAACCTTTAAATTCAAGCTGGCGTATCGTTATTCTTCAATGAATGCCAATGCAGAATTCCCTGCGAATTTGGTGTACCTGAGGATATATCAAATTGCCACCAACATTTCGCACAAGGGGACAACGTGTACGTGTTTCGAAAGGCACCACAGGTACAAACACCACGGTCTGATTCCTACAGTGTGTCTGTGGCATCTGATGAACAAGGTGTAGGTTTAGGCGAGCGGGATATTTACTATATGTGGACGGATGGATTATTTCGTGAGAAAAAAAAAATGCAACAAAGGGGAAATGCATTTCCAGGCTGGATTTGTGAACCCAACATTCTTTGTTGGAGAAACATGTGCCCGATTGGCGTTATCCCGAGATCACATGGCCAACCTTCTGTGCGTTTGTCTATAACCTTGCATTTTAGGGAACACGAAAAGCTTGTTGACTCACTTACATTTCAAACTTTTAAAACCCGGAATTTTCTGGAAATCCAGGTGACTAACGGGACAGTTTTATCACGCAGGATCTCTCTTGATGGATGTCATTTTGCAATCTCTGCGAACTGCGGCAGATTTTTGGAGAGGTTCCCTCATCTTCTGACTCTGTACAATAAGAGCACTTACATTTACACAGATAATTGTTACACGGCGGCATCCCGAAGCACTTCACCCGATGAATTACTTCTGGAGTGTACTGACTGTTGATATGTATGCAACTGCATACGCTTCAATTAATCAGAAAGATGGGCAGAGAGGTGACTCCAGAATGATACTGCAAATCCAAAGCAGGTTCATATCAATGCAAATTATTATATAACTTTATGCTAATGCTGTGGCATTATTAGATCTACCCGATTAAGATTGGGAAGTTAATGCACAACTGCACTCTACTTCCACCCCGCCCCCACCCCCTATCGTTTATACGATTGTAAGCTGCATTAAGTTTCGTCGCAAAGGAGATTTGTGGACGGGAGACAGTGGTGAAACTCGACTCTCTAAATATCGCATTTTGTGGCATGAAAGAAATGCGTGGATTTTCGGATGTAGTATCCGAACATCCCAAGCAACTAACTTTTAAAATCGAAACTTTTCACTGTGATGAAAAAGTACTGCATCTGGTGTCTCAAGATACCAGCGTCTGAGCTGCACCTCCGAAATCAAATAATTGACCGGATATTTGTGTTAGATCACACGTTCAATGGCTTTTGGATGTGATGAGAAAAGGTGACCCTCGTGTTCTCTTTGATGTAGAGGAGGCCTTTGTTATTTATTTATGCTGAAATTAGCATCACTAGACTATTAAACTCATATGTATTTAGTGTTAGGGACAGAAAAGTAAACTTATGAGACACTGAGGGTATGACGCAAAGCTAACATCTTCTCCGCGCATAGTTTCTTTTCATGGATCGGGAAAGGTCGCCAAGTTTCCATCAGAAAATGTGAATATTTATACGTTTGTCAGATTGTCATTTTTGAAAAAAATATTTGGGAAAGAATCTTGAGTCTTTTGTGGGGTTCATTTTCTCCGAGTCACCGTTTCCTTTCTTCGTCCGGACATTAACACGTAGTTTAAGGTCATAGCCCATTGCAGAACAGTGGAATAGTATTTTTTGAAGAATTGTTTTCAAATGATCCCTTAAACTGTCTATACAGGGAGGTGCAAACTATCCTCACTCAACGAAGAAGAGCAGCGAGTTTCTTCATGACCTCCCAACAGTCAGACCTCAACGAAGCACGAATTAAATGCCAATTTCTTTCATTTGCTACACAAATTGGGTGGGCAGTGGTCTCCTGAACAACGATGGTTACACACGAACTATGAATTAAAAAAAAATGACCGCAAAACATTTGGACATACCAAGAACAGGAACACAAATTCATAGTTTTATTTTCATTCGATCATTATGATGATTCATAGGTTTAAAAGAAAACAATAACGTGGACCAGCACAATTTTCTCCATATTCAAATAGACAGTTGATTAAGCAAGTGCATCAAGATATTGTACTTTCATCAAGTCGGAGTGAGACCTAAACTTAGAACCATAAAACGCTCTAGCATAGAAATCAGGCCATTCTGTCCCTCTAGTCTCTGCCGATAATCGTCTCTCTTGTCCCACTGGCCTGCTCCCATTCCATAACCTTCTAGGACTCTCCCATTCATGTATCTATTCAATTTATTCTTAAAGCACACGTCGGAGCCCGTCTTCACTGCATCGGATGGCAGCTTATTCTACACTTCCACCATTCTTCCAGCTAATGTTCTTCCTAAACATTTTCCCCTTCATCTTAAAACGATGGCCTCTCGTATTTATCTCTCTCCCCCCCTCCCTTTCAATCTAAGTGGAAAAAGCCTACTCGCATCCCTTCTGCCTCTACCTCTCTGAACCATTGTAAATCTCTGTTAAATCTCCCCTCATTCTTCTACGCTCTAAAGATTAAAGTCCTAAACTGTTTAATCTTTCCTGCAACTCAACTCCTGAAGACCCAGCAACATCCTAGTAAATCCTAGTTAATCAGGTGGTCTGGCAATGGTCGACTGCACTCTCCTGGACGGGTCCGTAAATTCCCCAGGTAACTTTGTTTTTGCACAGAGGGTGGTGAGCGCACGGAACAGGTTGCAGGAGGAGATGGTTCAGGCAAGGACTAATGCAACGATTTTGAAATGGGCAGGGACATGGATATAATAGGTTTAGAGCACCTTAAGTAATCTCTTACTAACCACAGAGCACCTATGGCAGGTGAACGGGGGGTGGGGGGGTGGGAAGGTTGAGAACCACTGGCAGAATAATGTGGGCCTGACTCAGTCATGTAGAACTAGTGTGGACGGGTCCTTTTGAATGGGTTGGCAAGTTAGGATGAACGAGACTGCTTCATATAAGCAATATACGTAACGATTTGACTGTTGGTCCAACTCCGATCTTGACACTGTTTAACAGACACATATTATCTTCAATAAGCCTATTATTAAAAAAAATACACAGATATTGGGCTGACCTCCGGCGTATTCATCCTATATTCGCCTTTACAATATCCCCCGATTCTTTTTTCCCCTCTATTCATTGTGGACTGTCGTTTTATGGGAAACTATGTTTTTTCACTATTAACTGTGATTTCTCGAAGGAATTTCTTCAGTCTGAAGTTCTATTCTTCCTGCTTTCAATTTTCTTCCCTCCTTTTGAACTGAAGAAGCCATTCAACGATTCATTAAATAGGATAGAGATTTCTATGGGTTAATATTTAAAACCTGCTTTATCTTAAAAAAAAGTTGTATGGCACCTTCTGCAAAGATCGATGGTGGGAGACTACTTATTATATCTACTTTTCCACATCTTACTTTGTTGTCATATCACACTCTAACCCCAATTTAGATTCTTGATTTCACATCCAAAGGAACTTCACACGTTGGCGCACCTGTATGATGCAAAGATTTAACCTCGTTTATATGTTATTTGTCTATTTCCATTAATCACATATGATTTTTGTGGACGAATTATTGAAGTTCGGGGTGACAGAGTTCAGCAACTATGTAAGGATATATTCCCAAGCCATTTGTGGTGCTTTTGTAATGGTTTCTGCTTCATGGTCTTGCAGAACGGTGGGTAAACCAGGGAAAGTAACAGACTGAATCAATTCCTGATCATATGTCGAATCTGTGAATCGTAACATTTCATACATAAACTATGCCTCCCTCCCCAAAAAAGTATTGTGTTATTGCATCGCTTTTCTCTAAAGTATAAGAGCGAGCATCTGGTACATTTGGAGAAATGTTAACATGTCTATTTCTTTGATGCAAAATTAGCCAAAATTTAACAACAGGTGTCACAACAGGTACAGGAAGATGCCTTAACAACGTTGACTCTGGGTTTTTGGAAGTGGCAGAAAAAAAAGTGTTCTAATTCGCAATGAAGCGAGAAGTAATTTGTTCCGGATTCATGAAACTGAGTGGGAATATGTCACAACCCAAGGAAATTAGAAAGGTGAAGGCCTTTGGCGTTTATGTTATTGTCAGCGTTAAGCGGGCTTCTGCTATATTCGACTTTCACTCCTTGTTTAATCCTGTAAGTTTAATGCCTCCTCCAATCCTGTCAACAATGAGGTGTCAATAATGCAACTGAAAAATAATGGAATATAATCAACTTGAAATTAACGTCAATAATTACAGAGATTTGAATCTACAAAAGACGACCATGCGGAATTAGTAAATGTGCAAATATCTCGTTCCATCTTATATTGAGATGATCTGAAAAAAAAAAAATCCGCAAGGACAGAATCGTTGATTCCTTCAGAACAAACCCACGGACTCTTGAGATCAAACTTGTCAAAAGGCACGAATTTCATATTCCACAGTAAGAATGTGGCTTATCATTTCATGGGCTCCCATTACAAATGATGACCTGACTCAAGGCAACTGTTAACTCGCCGATGAAAGGAAAGATGGCAGCTGTTAAAGGCTGGTTTGAACTTATTTGGTCATTGTGAACCAATGACCTTAGAAAGGTTCTCTTTTTAAGAATATAATTTGCACTGTATTTTCTTGTTTCTGAAATTATAATCTTCTATTGACTCCATCCACATCACCATCTCGCTGCCATACTCAGGTGGAGCACCGACCTGAAACCAGTGCTTCTGATCTCTGGAAGTGAGGATTCTGTTGGAGCTGGTCAGAATGCACTCGGAGAGAGGTGAGGGTTATTGGCCAGGTATCCAGTTACTGATATTTATGCATATCCTTGCATTGTTCGGACCGCAGATCAGGGCTTGATCTGGTGCGATTACCCCTTAGGCTGAGTCGCATGTGAGCACTCGTTTCAGGAACGAATTTTAAGCACACGACTTGGGTGAAGTAATGAGGGAATCTCAACAAGAATTCATCAATAAAGACATTTAGCTAGAAAAGACACAACACATTTTCGTTCCAAAACATTTAATGATTGCACTGCAATATGCGTGCCTCTTAAACACAGTTCTCAGTAAAGTGTAAAAAAAAATCACCTATAGGGTGAGTATGGGAGCACTGTTCTACCGAATAGATAACTGAAGCGGCAAAATAATTTATGCAAAACGTAGCAAGAGGATGATTGACAGTTTAGGGGTAATCACCTCTCATTCAATTAAAATATGTACATTTTCACATGATTTATTTTGCAGTAACTGCCTCTTGTTCAAACTTGTCAGATTTAAAAAAAAAACAAGAGTGACAGTATTATGCAACAGCTTATGTGTTCCGCTGCGGTTGTCTCCCCCTGAGTTACGTTCAATCGATTAATTTTCTCTTTGAGTTTCCAAGATGACTACAATATAGTGCAACAAAAATAACAACGTTAAACGTTGGAATAAATACTTCAATATGTAGAGGATTATTTCTGAATAGGATAGAATACAAAGTCAATATATATTTTTTAAAAAGTACGTTCATTAGGCAGTTTTACCTTGAATGCCATAAAAAACACTCATTTCATATAACTTAACATTAAACTTTTTTTTCTGCTGTTTGCTTCATCAGATTTCGATATTAATGAAAGGGAGACGTACGACCTGAAGTTACAACTGGCATTGCCGTAAGGAAAGGAAGCAGCTCATCAATGAATGTCCTCGGATATCCCAGCACCTCTTCAAAACAGATAGGGACGCAAGTGACATCAAGAACGAATGCTGTAAGTTAAGTAGAGTGCAAAGAAAGATCCACACACAAATAACTCTCGGCAATGACGGAGTGCATTTTCCAGTTGTAATAAAGCTATACACTGGAATATTTCAAAATAAATATGGCAAACAAACAATTAGGAAACAAAGCGAGCCTTCGGGTCATACAATTTGCTTTAATACATCGATAACTGTGAATGAAAATATTTGCAACCCATTTCACTGTCGCTGAGAACACGTTGAAATTCCATTTGGAAAATAAAGTATTTCCACTTGTTACGCATGTGCTCATATCTTCCCAGCGCAGTTGGGAAGACCAGAGCAACAAATGTGACCCCCTTCCCCCTGCCAATGAACGTTTTCCTCTCGACGTCACCGGCATTGACCACATGTTTTTCTTTTGTGGTCTGTCCGCTTTGCACAGGCTGGCAGTATCTCCAGCAGGCACCAGGAACACGGAGACAAACTCAGGCTAAGATCTGTGATCTGTGGCACGACAGAAACCGATAACAATATAAGTCTGTTGGACATGCCGGCAGGGCTGTCAGTTTTAATTTGTGCATGACCTGTTGGCCGAAAAATGGGATAGAAGTGGCAGAACGTGGGACTGAAAGCTAGCATTATTGCTTTGACAGCTTCACTCATCCAGAAGTAATGCAAAATGCAATTTATATTTATACTCCCTGACCTCCGCAACTCCAAGAGGAAAGTATCTAATGAAGGGCCACGGAGGCAGAGGGGTTGCAGTCTTAAGTTCAGCTGGAATTTGTCGACATGGTTGAGCTTCAACTGTTTAATTACAATCGAAATGTAAAACATCGAAGGGAGCAATGGAGCCTGAAGTCTTGCCATTGTCTTTTTGGTGTCTTGCATGGGGCAGGAAGGAATACGGAGTCCTAAGAATGTTTTGCAGGATGTCTGTGCAAACTCTTTATTAGATAAATGTTCAAGCAACGCGTTTGTTCCACCCCCCCCCCCCCCCCACCCACCCCGAGATCAGTCACTGAACTGTGTTGACTTTTCACCGAGGCACCAATGGCCAAACGTTAGATATTTTGGCGCCGCGCCAAGCAAAGGTTCGCGCTTCTATCAGAATAAGCCTTCCGAACCTACTAGCACCGCGTACTGTCTACAAGACCCGGGTTCGCTGCCGTCTTAAGCCTTTCCTTTCTTCTTTCTCCCTTTTCATCCACAGACCCGCGGTTCGGCTTTTTCATCCCGTGGCGTGTGCTGATGACATCAACGATGCCCATTGCCTGCAACATCCAGTCCCTTGCAACTGTCATTTAATGTTGCAAGCAAATGAAAAATGACTGTGAGACTCACTGGCTCCCAGAGGTGACCTTGGGTATTATTAGAATGACCTCCCATCGGCTTGACCAGAAGACCTTTGATATCTGCATGAAGAAAATATACGAGTGAAATGCCTTGTCGACCAATTGAAAGAACAATAATCGGCGAACACAGATCTCACGCTAAACTGCGGCTCATCGCAACCAACAATAAAACGTGATCAATACACTCAACTTGAATCTCTTTCCCATTGTTTTCTGAATGTTGCTCTTTATACACGTCAATGGTTTATTGCATTCATTTAAAATATGTTATGTATCGTATCTGTCAGCTGGAAATGAATCTGATGGTCGATAGAGTTTAACTCCTGTCAAAGACTATTTTATTACAGGTTATGACAAGCTGAAGGCAGAAAACAACAAGCGGAATCCCACTTTCTGAACCGTCCATTTAATAAACAGTTCGAGCTATACCAATGATCTAAAAATGTAGGTAAACAGAATTCCTAGATGTAATCAGCTTTTCTCCACTCAATCACGCAGTTCATCTCATCCCTAAATAAAGTCTAAATACTGCCCGGCTCTAATCAGCTCACACACTCGAAGCACGCTCCATGACTAATACGATATCCTCAAAACAAATTAATGAGGATTGATTGCGGGAAAAAGGTTCGCCCAGGTTCCACTTTCACCCCCTGCGTGGTTCATATATCTCCGCCAGTCTCTTCCTTCCGCCTCTTCACATTTCAATAGCTCATTTCCTTTCTCGCTTTCCCCTCTTCATCAAGCTCAGTCTCTTCCTCCTTACTTTTCTCCAGTTGTGTCATTTTATCTCATCCCACACCATAAACACACGCGCTTTTTTTCGTTCCCTTGATTTGACCAGAAATCTGAACGAAGTGAAAACACAACGCTGGAGAAACTCAGCAGGTCAAAGAGTGTACTTTATAGAGCCAAGATAAAGCTACATAACCCGAGTTTCGTAGTTGAGCCCTTCCTCATACCTTATGAGGAAAATGTTGGCAGGCGCCCGAACAAAATGGTGATGGATGAGGAGCACAGACCCAGTTTCCAGCATTATGTTTTTACTTCAACCACGGCGTCTGCGGGCTTTCGTGTTTTACTCACAATCTGAAAGAAAGCCGTTCAAGTGAAATATTGGACCCTCATCACGTTGTACATCTCTCAGCTGCATCCTAACATCAGCCAATAAAACGAATTTGGCGTGTTCCTGCATGCTGCCCACACAGCATTTCTTGTTACATATTGTACCTGTCCGGTTTGTTTCGCGTTGGCGAATTACGGAAAAAAAGATTATCTATCGGAACAGTCCAGGAAATAACGATTTACCTCAGGCGGGTATTATTGCAAGATTAGGGCCTCCAGTATTTAAAAAAAAACTATTGTCTTTTCATCTTTAAACTAATCACACGAAAATGGGGACACATGAACATTTAAAATATGGAAGGAAAATGCAATCTTTTATTCTTCCACATTCGCACGTTCTCACAACACCGTCAGCTGCTTATTTGCAAGCATGAGTGTCCATGACCATTTGAGTACTTGAGTTGAGCTAATGCCTTGCATACACTCCCATCCGTCAAAATAATAACACGTTTTCTTTCCATCTGAACGACTGACACCATAAGATTGCAAGAAGTGATATTAAACCGGTGAGAGAAAGATTTCAAAGGATACTTCAACTACAAAACTGATATCTAAGTAAAAATTTAAAAAAAAAATGGATTTTTAAAACACCGCATCATGTCTAGCTCATCCCTCGATTTTACAGTTTACGGAGAATGATGAAACAAACGTCTCTTAATATTTCAGAAAAAAAGATCGTTTACAAATGGCAGCCACTGTTATAACTATAAACCGTTTCCACAGTTTTTCCACAAATTATTGTGCCGCGGGGGTAGGGCAGGTCAAATAGTTGTAAATACCTTCCATTCACCAAATATATATATATATATATGTGTGTGTGTGTGTGTGTGTGTGTGTGTGTGTGTGTGTGTATATATATATGTACACACATATATATATACATACATACACACACACACACACACACACACACACATATATATATATAAATTGACACATGGGAAATTTATGAGACTGTTAAGGAAAGTGAATAATTCGTGATTTATTCAAAAATCTGCCCAATCAGTCGAATGGAATCCTCAATTGGTTCAATGACAATTTAAATATTTTCTTAACGACAGTTGGTCCAAAAGAAACAGGTTAAATGGGTCTCGCATTAAAATAGGTTGAATAAAGTAATCCCCTCTTCTTACCAGTACCTATAGAGGCACTTGGAAATTTACTATGTCTGACTAAAAGGTGAAGAACACAGGATGTTTAGTTGAAATTACTCTTGATTTTCTACATTCTTATCGATTATCTAGAAACGCTAACTTTATTTCTGTCCATGGAACAGAGCAAAAAGTAATAGGCTTTACTCAGTCGGCACGGAAGTGATATAACCTTTGAGAAAGATACAGTTTGAATCGTTCCCTTTCCATCGGAGTTCGTGAGCTCTTTGGACCAGAGATATGGCAAATAATGGATGACCACGCTGAGCTTTTAAAAGAGTTACAATAACTGTTAATATTATCTAAATGTTAACTTTGGCCAGCTGCATCCCTGAGTGTAACTGAAATACGACAAATACATTGTTCTGGAAGTACACGCATGGGTCCACATAATGAGACAATTTCTGTGGATTCCTCGTTCAGTGATCGAGGGCAATTATTCCTTTCTCCAAAACACTTTGTTTCTCTACTGGTTTGTTTTTTCCACCAATAAACTAACTCATTCAATCAGTTGTTGCTTGTCAGCAACCTATCCAGGCTCTAAGAAAAAGTCGCACGTTCCTTGCATTTTCTATTGATCACCCAGACAGCATCACCAGTTCTGGTTCTAGAAAATACATTCATTTATATGTGTTTAGAACTAATGACTGTGGAATTCTTGCATAAGATAAAAGCAAGAGCTGGTGGCTGGCTTAGTGAGAGCCGATTCTAGTAATTTCATACCCATTTACTTGCGTTCAATTGAATATGCTCTGACAGCATATAAAAAATAACGCCGGTAGACAGTATGATACTGCAATATTTCCATTATTAGTCAAACGTTACGACAAATAGCCATGCTTATTTTATCTAAATGGACGTGCGACAACTTTCAGTCTAGAATTACTAAATTTTGGTTACCTACTGAGAAATGATGACCTTCCTATTTTAGAATGCGAAATTTCCTGGCTAATTTCAGCGTTAGACTCCTGCGCTTGGCTACATGAAACTAAATGTGTGTTTTTTCTAATTCAAACAGTTTAAAACATTATCCTTATGTTTAACATTGTTAAATAGAGATTTTTCGTTCAATTCATGGATGGATTGAACAAATGGAAATAGTTCAAGGAGATTGTGAATATTTGCGGCGACTTTTTTTTATAACGAGGGGAGGGAAAGGTGATCTTTAGTGGGAATCCTCAAAGGAAGTTCTAGAGGAGAATATTTCAATTTGGGGATCGAGTATTTGGACTGTAATCCACGAGGAATCTAATCATTTTTATGCCATTTGAAAACACACTTGAATTAAAACTTTTGGTTCGCGACAGTTCATGTAAAATGTCATAATAGTTCCCTATAAATATTTCCGACACAAAATTAATGGAGTACGGAAAACATCTAACGTTCGAGAATAATTTCTGCTCCCATTGTTTTAATGTTTTACAATTATTTATTTATAACCGATTTCCGAAGGAAATTCGAGCATTAATATTGAAATTATTTCCAAATACTTCTTTTTTTTTAAAATATTTTTTTCTGAATCGTTTTATTTTACGCAGGGAAATCTAGAAAGAGGAATGGCTGTGATCGTAGTTACATTAAATGGAAGTAGTTCATTCAAATCTCAAATTTACCGACAAAGCTACACTTTGAGTAGCTACCGTATAGCCCGAAGCATAGATCAAAGGAGAATAAAATGATCTGAGTTGGCATTTTTTAGCATATAGTTTCTGCAAACTCATCACTGGATCCCCAAACCCGGGATGCTACTGACCCAGTCTTCTTTGTCTACTAACAGTTCGTTTCTTCTTCCTGAACTAACCTGACAAAATAGAAGAAATATGACATGTGAATTATTAAACAGAGTCTATTTGACTTATAACCCTGCTGTTTTCAGGAAGCTAAACTTCCGGTATATTTATCTTGATATACATTACAAGGTCTGCAGGCTACTGAGCTGAAAAATAGAGAGGCAGTATGAAATGCCAAAGCCCAGAGAGAAGGTCTGCATGAAAAACGAGCCACTTGTCACCGTAGATCGTCGATAAATTAGATCGAATGATAGTGAGAAAGGCCACAAATGGATGTGAAAGACCAGACAGCAAACGTCCTCTTTGCAGATTAAAGCTGGCGCAACAGGCAACTAACTTTTCCACCGAAGACTTGATCTGTTAACTGTTCAAGATGCAGTGTAGAGCAGGTGTCATGCCGTGTGATATACCGTTTTACAAATAATTTGAGAACTTAATATAGCAATGACATTACGACGACAACGTTAGGTTTAATTTAGGTTCAACTTGTAATTATAATTTTCATGATAGCTTCGATCAATCGAGGTTAGCAGTTGACCAGAATGGGCATAAAATAAGTGTCGATACCTTACCACTTTAAAACAAATCTAAAGAAGCGTTCATCTCCAATTTGAGTTGGAAAGAACAAAATTTAGGCGTCGATGGTGAACAACATACCACTTAAAAACAAATCTAAAGAAGCGTTCATCTCCAATTTGATTTGGAAAGAACAACGTTTTGGCGCCGATTGTGAACAGCAATTTAGATATTACCCTTGGCGTTTCCAAGAACCCAAACAGTCTATACGTTTGCTAAAATGGAAAGAATCTATGAAAACGTGTTGCTCGATGTGCACATTTAAAATTCTGTCCATCTCTCCATCCAACCCTATCTATTGATCTGTCATATGATACCGTGACCCACGAAATAATGATCGCAAAACTTTTATTTATTACTGTTGGAATATTTCTATTTAAATTCACAATTACTTTCTCGTCAACAGTTCCTGTAGAAAAGCTGATGCCTGTAAATCTATAGAAACATCAGTTCCTTGTTGGACAGGTGCATTGGTTAACAGGATCATTGCATTCTAGTCCAGGCTACATTTTCCTTATTTATCCCGAACACGTGATTAAGATTATTTTATTAAGAAGAAGACAGTTTAACTGTATAATTGACGTGAAAACACACAATTAGCCAACTGGATGTTAAAAGGAGAGAAAAATCCCAAGTAATTGAATGACTAAAATCCTGGTGATAGAGCAGTCAAAAGTGGCCACGGTGACAGGGGAGCTACGAGGCAAGTGATGGATACTATTGTCCCAATTTGACCCTCCATTAACACCAGTTCTCAGCAGCTGTATTATGTCAGAAATTCCCATCGACATACAGAGGTTGTCACTAATTTTCTCAACACATTCAGTTCTTGAAGCAGGGCTCAATCCTATCTCAAATAAATGGGTGGAGAATATGACCCAAAACTGCTCTCCAATCTGAGCAACCCTCTCGTGACTTCAAAACGCATTGTTGTGCAGGGTTCCAGTAATTTGGTCCTTATCTCTAAAATGTTTATGCAGCTCTGTCCATTAATACTGGAAATGTTATTAATATTAATTAACAAATAAAAACGAACCATTTTGGATTCAGTGAATAGCCTCATCTTCTAATTGGACTTAAAGGAAGAAAAAAGTTGACCTACTTGTGACAGACACAGGTTTGAGGGTGACATTTCATTGTGTAGCACTATGTGAAAGAAATAAAAAGGGACCCGTCAATTTAATGCAAGACCAAAAGTGCATATTGTTGCTAAGAGACAGGGATGCCGCTGAACTTCCATCAGAAGCTTTGCTCCGACCTTATGCAAATGAAACTGCAAACTCTTTGTGGATGGCAGCGAATTCCACCCACAATGTCAGGAATACCTGGCAGAAGCTTTTATTCAAATGTTCAGTAAAACACACACAAGATGTGACAAAGCATGACACATTCAGCACTGTTGGAGGGACAGACAGATAGAGTGAGTGAGAGAGAGAGAGAGACAGAGAGAGAGAGAGAGAGAGAGAGAGAGAGAGAGAGAGAGAGAGAGAGACAGAGAGAGAGAGAGAGAGAGAGGCTCACCAACCAAAATGCCATCAATCCATCTCCCTGAGCTGTCATTTTTCTCCTTTAGTCTCACAGAAGATTGGTCCAAATACTAAAGTGCTTCTCCTTACATCTCTAAAAGGACTATTAAGGCAGATTAATGAAACTAATCTACCACCTATGCAGGCGGAAAGGAATCCAAGGAACGCTTAGATGCTATCATTGCAACGTGCCCCTAAAATTATCCAGATGAACAGAAAACAAAATCACATTCACCTTGGTAACACAAATGAACAATGCACAATTTCATTAGCCAGTCACGAATAAAAGACCACCATATCTGTAATTGCAAGGAAATAAAGTTCAAAGTATGTCATTCATTTATGAATATAATTAGCGACTGTAAGAAATTAAGTAAAGAGTAATAATGCATCAGCTGATTCTATTCTTTCACATAAATAACATAAACGTGAATATTTTATTTCTTCAAGAAATAATGCAGTGACAAATTTATGAAGGAGGAAATCTTCTAGTTAGTGACTGTACAGATCACCGATTCATAAACAAACGTTATGTATTTCCAACAATAACGCTATCTAATTGTGATTTATATGTGTAGGCCAAATAAAAGGTAAACCCTGTATAACCTAGAATGTCAGGTCTGTATTGGTTCCGTGAACTAGTTCACTCAAATGTTGTGCTAATATTTTAAATGATCACATAAACAGCGAAGCTGATCATTCTTATACATATTTAGTAAGTGGAAGGAAGTGCAGAAGGAAAGAATTATCAGACCGTTTTGAAAGTTAAACCTTGAATTTTCAACATCAAATGTGAAAAAAAAAATAACCGTGTCTTGGAAGATTGTGTTTTACTTTAGGGTTAGATTTGATTTTAATGGAATCTAATTAGTCAAATAACAAACAATGAAAACAAATGGACAAGTATTTATTATAACGTTCAATGAACAAGTTCGTTGAGAAAATTAGCAAGTTAAACAAATTAATATCCTAAAGTACTATTAAAAATGTTACGAACATCAAATTAAGGCGCTTTCAAAATATATATTTTTTCCCAGTAAGACATTTGTTTTCACACACAAAACGAAGTGCGGTAAAATAAAACCATCGAAGACTTTATGCCCAAAACGGGACACACTACTGCAGTATTAGAGCAACCCCGTTCGTATCTCGAGTTGGTTAACGGAGTCAGCTTCACAGCACCAAATTTAAACTGTCAAAAAGAAAATATTCCAGTGTTCGATACTCGGGATTTAGTTCTGGAAGTCCCATTTCACGAATTCCCCAAGTTATTGAAATTGTTACTGATGCCCAATTTTACATTAGAATGTATTATTTTAAAACGAGGAGTGTATAATTTCATTTATTCTATTGTATATCAATCATCTTGAGAAACGCCGGCACATTTAATTATGCGTATTTTCTAACTCTAATATATCGACGCCTGTAAAACACCACTTAATGTTTTCCCCCTCACCCCCTTCATTCCCCACTCGTTTCTCACCCACACGCCACCCCTTCAAAATTTAACTTCCAAATAAGATGTGGGCATTCCTTAACAAGACATAGCTGTTCCCCATATGCAAACAGTTGGGAATCAACGAGGTTATTTCGAATATTTTCGAACACAAGCAAACGCCGAGCGTCCACAAGGAAGCTAATTTGCTTCGTCGTAAATGTCAAAGTTAAACCAACTAAGAGGGTCTGACACATATCAAGTGAAAATATATAGAGGTTATCTCTTTAGTGGTTTTATATGGATAGAAAGAGAACCATTGTATTTTCAATACTGCAAGGATTTGCAAGGCATGCATAGTAAAATTAAAACTGTTTGAAACCAGCAGTTAAATGACTTTGAAATTGCAAAAATAACTTTGAAATTGCAACTGATATTGTTACAAAATTTCCGAATAGTATCAACTTTCATAACGTGTATAATAAGATGGTTACTTAAGCAGTCGTTCCATATGTTCAAAAAGGATTTTAATGGAACACTCAATAAATGTTGTAAATATTAATGGGATTTGAAATGATTTGATTTCTGATAGCAGCGCATGTAACGGCTGACAGTAATACATTCTGAACATGTGGCGGCCCTGGGGCAGGATGGTCCGCGCACTTGTCTCTCCCACTTCATTACATGATTCCAAGAACTTCACTCTAATTTAGTTCGGGAAACAAAGTTCGCGGGTCAGCAAAGACAAATGTCCGGGCAAATACTACACACCCCTGCCCAACCAATGTAAATGATCAACAGGCCTCCTCATAAGAGTCCTTTTTACAGGTAGATCGTGTCAAGAGATCACACAAACAAGGACGCCCTGTCCCCCTCACTTCACCGTCGAAGTCAGTCACATTACAATAGTCGGCAGGAATGGACATCGGTTGATTTCACCATAAGGGTTTCTTTTTTGTTCCGAAATATGAGGCAGCGAGGTTCTTGGATGCAACTCCATCCCTCCCTACCTCCAGATCATACACGTCAGAGCATCTTACAGCTATAACGGTTCTTAATGTTATAGAACTCAATAACCTGGAGAAGAACAGATGGACCATCATTTTAAGCTACTATCTGTCAACTTAAAGTCGGTTATCCATTCAAACCGTGTCTAGAATTTCCAGCCCAGCGTGTCAACAGGAACTCAATAAAATGATGCTTTAAACCACAGAATGCCAGCATTATATCTTAGAATTCAGAAATATGTTCCATCTGTATCAATTTCGAAACGGGGGGATATAATCGAGCCCCCTCCACCATTGTTTTTCGTGTTAAATGTACGCTTTTTCGACAGGTGTCGGGAATATTAAAGAATTGTAAAGTGTTCCTTCACCCAAACGAATAGACCGTGGTCCAATTATATGCCATAAGCCTGAAGGAACCTAATGGAAATCTTTCTTAACAATGTATACTCGAATTGCTTTTTGCAGTTCGTTTGCATAATGCATTAGGGCTATCATAATTATATTTTACAGGGCACTACTTCTTATCGAGATAAATGCGGTTTAGCAAAATGGAGCATTGCCGCATAATCACAATTTTAAAGACTGTTACAGATATGATTGTCTGTTTCATAGACTCGCTGATTGAACTATTATTAACTACATTTCAAATGTAAATGTCGCACAATGGCCCATCAACAAACGGCGTCCCCATTCGAAGGCTCAAGGGATTAATGCGAGACTGTTGATTGGGTTTACCTATACCTGCAACACGGGATCGTCAACCCTGATTCTGTGATAGCAGAGAATTCTCGCTGCAGGACATTTGCATGTCGCACCAGCAGCATTGGGTGTAAAACCGATCCATCTATAGAATGATGGTTGCATCCAGACCATGGGGTGCGGGGCTGACGCATAGGTTGCCGATGGGGGTAAACTTATCATCCCCTCGCTTTTAGAACAGAACAGCTCTATTTCTCTCTCTCTCTCTCTCTTCACCTGGGCACACTTAATTCCAACCCACCTCCATGAAAATGAGAACCAAAGCACTCTGGGGTGCGGAGTAAGGCACCGTGGCTCAGTCAGGCAAGTGTTCCTCACTGATCCATATCAAAACAAAAATCTTACTCTTAGTAATTAATATATCAATAATAAGGATTGAACTCACATCTATTGATTTCTTAGCAAAACATTTCATTCATATATTTAACAGTAACAGCAGAATCCATGGTCTATGAATTAAATATTAATAAAATAACAGACAATCTGCAAAGGTTAAAACAATATAACCAGTGTCATTGCAGATTTAGATCTGGAATGGGAGCATAAATCAAACTGATGTCATGACTTCATTGAGTAAAGACAGGACTAAGCAGCATAAGCCATTTTATGGCTTAATATTAATGACATAATTCCAGGACAGTTAAATTATATTCCATTCAGATTTCCGGTTAATGTAAACTACAAGCCGTGGATGCGATTGCTTCTAAAATAGTCTGCCTCGGTGATAATTACAAGGGTTTAAAATCTGGGGGACTTTCATGAACGAAAGGCGGACAGCCGGCGGACTGTTGTAGACCCTCGGTAAGCAATTGAACACTCTCTCGGTTATTAACATTAATTTCGTGGCCCATTCCTCAGAAGTTTGTCTTGAACGCGCGAGGAACAGTCTCAGCTCAACCTTGGTTGCGAAAAGTCAAGGGGCAAACATCAGAGGATAACAAATTCACTCCCAACCCATTTAAATGTTCCTCTCAGATAAGCAGCTTGACCATGGCCCATTTTTAAAATCTATATCTGGCGCTGCCTCAGCCAAGTGATTGCTGAGACAATTATAAGTCACATTTATTGCTTCAGGACTGATAGATGAACTATACATCCTTAGGATATTAACGGCACTTTCTAAACCTTGCTGCATCCGTTCACGTCAGGTTACCTCGCAAATCCATAGGAGTGATTTGTTCATGGTGTTGCTGCATTCAGTCCACCCCATCCCTCCTTTCTCTCAGCTATTCTCGCCCCCAGGAGAATCAGGACACGCAAGGAACTTTTTGTTGATGCACGCAGTAAGTGTGAATGCACCCTAGTTCATAGGAATCAATGTGTTGCTTTTTTTTGGGGTGGAAACATTTGCTACCCTTCCGCTAACTTATCTGATAGGTCAGTTGTTAGAAGTCAAGGCATTTCTGCATTCTCAGTACTCACCGTGACACCTCCTTTGGCTGATAACGTTGTGTACAGACGTTAAGTACAGCAACTCACCCAGACCTGCTGTTTGCCTTTCGATGTGTTTTTTTTAAATGACAAAAATATTTGAAAGGCTCCAGGAGGTCCACCAGTTCACCGGGGAAACGTATCTATCAGTCTAAGTACACAAGGCTCAGAGAGGGCGTCATGGCATATATAATATTGACGCATGACTCAGTGTAGACAGGGTGCAAGGTCGTACCAAGGTGAACAAAGGGGCAGCTCTGGATCAGGCATAGGTCAACAGAAGTTGTAAGACACAATGATAACATTAGCTATTAATATTTTTGATAATGATTTGGAGATAAAGAGACGGAGAAACAAAGGCAAACAGCACTTAATCCTCCTGAAGAAAAATAGGGGCCAGTTTTAACGGGGTTTTTGGTAGATGTTGTGTTTACCTTTGCACATTTCCACATAATGAGTCAGTATTTGGTACTGATAAGGTGGACTGTTAAAAATAAACATGGCCCGTTGTTATATGAGGGTAAGGTGTGGGAATGGTTATCTCTATGTTAAAGCAGTATTGAAACAACCCAAGAAGGATATCAACACTTTTTGTTGGAAAAATCCTATTCATAACAGTTCTAGTGGCTTTGAAGAACACCAACTTTACACACAGACCATTGTAAATTGCACACCTTGTATCATTCAGGTATGTATGTCTGGAGTTTCTATTGAAGATACCTACAGTATGTGCATTACCACAGCAATGTTGGGGATCACCCAAATACAGTTGCCATTGTCAGGAAATTATGTGAAAAGGTAGAAGTTATTCCAAAATTCTTAACGGAAGTTTATTAAAACGGCCCTGCCATTTTTCTCCCATGTCTGCACCTGTTCCTCAAGCAAGAGATAAGATGGATGTGATTCTCTGAAAAGAAATGATGGACAGCTTCCAAAACATAGCTTGATTGGCACCTTCCCACCAGATGTGCTAACAGCTTGATTTAAGAGTGGAATGCTTCTCAAGCATTGAGTTTCTTTTCCACTGATTGTCCAGGAAGACATCATAACTCCCTCCAAGACCACATTCGCAAAAGAGTTAAGAAAAGAGAATATGTTAAGGTCCATCTATTGAACTGGAATCTTTTGGGTTTCTATGAATATCATCAACCTTTGCTCTGACTGAGGAAGACCCTTTACAAAGTCACCTTCAAACATATGTTTTGAGTCAATGCACATATTTCTCAGTGGGTTAAGCATTATAATAGATGTAAATAACAATTTGAAAAATAAACAATAAAAGCCTATGATTTACACTCCAATGAATCCATAAGCTTATTGAATGCACTAATTGGGGATAAAATGGAGCACTAGAATTAATGGTGATCTTCTCTCACACTGCAGAGAAAGAAACATTCTCCTGACACGGTAAGATGATGAAGTCAAATGCAGGCAAAATTTACAGTTACATACCTCTGGTGTTGGGCCATGTGAAATGTATCGATGATGGCTGTTGAAATCACAGGGTGCCTTCATCCAGGCTGCTTTGATTGCACACAGTGGCGAGGCCAAATACCTTCTGCTCCTGCCTGCAGGAGTGTGGGCATGGATGGGTCACCAAATGTCAGTCATATCTTTTTTCTGTCCCATTACTTGACTGTGCTGTGAAAACTCTCTCCCAACATACCCCAGGGGTTGCATCTTCTGAAGGTCAGACCACTGCAACCAAAGAAGTTAATTACCAAACTCTGGCCATTTCTGTCATGGTTACAATCACAGCATCTGGACACTTTGGTGTTTCACCTCCTCTCAGAATGATCAACCCTAGGAATGTGTTCTTTCTTTCAAGCACAGTGAACCCTCAATCCCTGTTACTGGATAAAGAAATATCTGCAGAATTTAAGAGTTAATGCTATTTTTTAATACTTCAAAATAAAACCAATTATCATCTCTAAAGGGGAATGACAACAAAGGGTTAGTGGGATAGGTGAAGGTTGTATGGTAAAGGA
The DNA here is from genome assembly GCF_036971445.1 of Narcine bancroftii. Lineage (NCBI taxonomy): Eukaryota > Metazoa > Chordata > Chondrichthyes > Torpediniformes > Narcinidae > Narcine > Narcine bancroftii. The sequence goes on along the minus strand of NC_091482.1, from coordinate 54,453,759 downwards.
TTCATAAAGTGGGATGGTCTGGTATCAAGTAACAAGTTCAATATTGAGAGCCGAAGGGCCTGTACTGTGCTGTATTGTTCTATGTTCTAAGTAACATGTTCTATGTTCAGAAATATCTCTGCATCCATCAAGACAATTAAACCATCCTGAGGATCATGGAAGCTATACTTCCCTAAAATACCTCTATTTTGTTAGAAGTGATGAGATATCTAACCAGTTCTCATGCAAAGGGCATTAGTAATGTAGTATCCAGTGAATACAATGGTGGTCTCTTTCAGATCCATACTGCTTACTGTTAGAAGAACCATCAATTAACATATCTAACTTTGATAATGTCAAGTCCTGGTCCTCTTTCTTGGATAAATAAAATGGACATATTCATCTATACATATTTTTTTCTCTTCATCAACTTCTAACTCCCATCTTCAAATCCATGCATCACCAAAATGTAGAGTCTCAACTCCTTTAATCTACTTTGAGCAGAATGACACTGGTTAAATGTTAGAAAAGGTGGTGGAAATTGCAGAGGACATACATTGGATGAGGAGGCTAGTTGATGGTAGGTGAGGATAAGTGGAATCTTTATCGCCTTGTCTGGGTTCAGAGAGGACCAGAGCAAGTGTGCAGGAAATGTAGGACATGCTGGTGAGGGCTGAGTTGATGGTAGTGGAGGAGAAACCATGTTTTTTGAAGAAGGAGGGTATATGGGGAAAAGGTAGGTACAGATCAGATATGCCATGATCTCATTAAATGGCAGAGCAGACTCGACGGGCCTATTTGTTTCTCCTATTTCTTATGTTCTTATGTTTTAAACATTTTGCCTTTGCATCTAATTATGTTTTACACTATGCTTTCAATAAAGGTTTCCTATGATCAGATAGTAACTGAAAATATTTTTTCACCTATGATTTAAGTGCCTCAATTTTTTTTAAAAATATTCAATTTGTTTTATTTTTAGTTGATTTAATTTGCCGCTGATTCATGCTCAGCAGCTTCCATTCTTGGTTTAAAATTCCCTGTTTCCTTTTAGCAAATCTGGCTCCTTGAAGACACCAGTTTTCCTGTGACAAATAGGAAAAAGGATTGTAGCTCCCTCGCTGCTATTTCTGGTATCTCTCTAATTATAGGAAAATGGCAGAAATAGACCTGGAACAGAAGAGAAACCCCCCCCCCCTTCTTTTCACTTTATTTATCTGGAAAATCAGTGCCAGGGACAATCAGTGAAACTTACCATTGTATTTGCCCAACTAAACCTGAAAGGAAACCAAAGTCCCAAGAGGTTTAATTTTAGATAGAGCACTTGGAAATATTTAGAATTTACTGGTGAGAAGGATTTGGCCTTGCAAGATTTCTTTCTCAGGTGAAGGGCTGGTTTGGTAATTCAAGTGCCCACCAATGCAGAAGAGTGAAAAAGGTAGCAAACATGGGTCCATCACAGTCTCTGACCTCCCATCCCATTGTAGACAACATGTGAGGCGTTGCCTCAAGAAGGCAGCTGGTGCTAAAAACCATTACCTTCTAGCTTCAAGTAGAGTTTACTTCTAATACAGTTCTTGAACCCCCCTTGTTTCACTCATAGCACATCTATTGCAAGTTACTATTTTGTTTACTAGGATTACTGCAAATTTTTAAAAAATATATATCCATCTTAATTATTTAGTGTCTTTTTAATTCAATTAAGTTTACTCATAGCTTTTATTTAAATTGTACCTGTTTGGCTGTAGCAAGTAAGAATTTTGGTGCATATGTTCACTGTACAATGCATTTCACATTAAACTCATTATCATCCTCTTAAAGGGGAGAAAAGTTTGGCATTCAGTTATGAATAATGTCTCAAGACAGGTGTACGAGTTCACTATGATTAATCTCCCAGAGCTTAAAAACCATAACACGACAAAGTTTTCAGGCCCACAGTGAATGGAAAAAGGAGAGGGATAAATCAATGGGACAACATTCATTCAGTTCTATGTCAGAATTTAGAGATATGTGGAATGAGCTTGTGGAAGGAAAAATATAAAGAAAAAAGGAAACCCCATGAAGTATTGTCGGGCAATGAGTCTGTGGGAAGAATACAGAAATTCTGAGCCTTGACAGATATGGAAACAAGAACAGGGACCAAAATAGGCCATTCAACCCTCAAAACTTAATCCTCCAATTGATTAGCACCATTAGATTTATGGACAGAGAAATGGCAAGTGGAGATTAATTGAGACAAGTGGGAGGATTTGCACTTTGGGAAGTTAAATGTATCCAGTATTGACATGTAGAAGGAGCTGGGGATTCATAGATCTTTGATAGTGGCCATGTAAATAGATAGGGTGGAAAAGAAGGCTTGCCTTCATTGGAATAATTGTTAGGAAGTCATCTTGCAGCTATGTATAATTTGGGTTTTCCCACTAAGAAGAATATGTGCAATTCTGGTCACCCCATCAGAAGAAGGTTGAGGAGGCTTTGTGACTGCTACAGAAACGATTTACCAGATCATTGCCTGAATTAAAAGATATGAACGATGGGGAGAAGTTGGACAAGCTTGGATTGTGTTCTCTTGAGAGGTGACCCGACAAAAGTTTATAAAATGATGAGAGATATTGATTTAGTAGACAATCTCAATCTTTTTCCCATACCATTGAACCTGCATTTAAGGTGAAAGAAGATGTGCAGAGCATTTTCTTTTACACAGAGTGAGTTATATGCCTGGAACGGGTTTAGTGGTGTAAACAGATACAGGAGTAGTGTCTAAGAGGCTTCCAGAGAGACACATGAATTTGCAGGGAATAGAGGGATATGAATCATGTGCAAGCAGCAACATTTTAAGGATAAATTGGGTACCATCATCAGCAAAGAAAATGTGGGCTGAAGGGCCTGTAGCTCTGCTATATTGTGTTAGATTACTGAGCAGTAACTCCATGACATTTAACCAATTGTTTTTCGGACCCCTCAGTTCACTTCCCAAACAAAAATCTGTTATCTTCAATCTTGAGATTTTATATTGACTAAACAATAACCATCTGAGTGACATAAACATTTTGCATTAATCAGTAATGATCCATGTACTGAACTGTACAGAAAAATCTTTCATCAGCTGGTCATTCATTTGACCGAAGTTTTCACTTCTTACCGGACCTCCGTTTCCAATACTATTAGATTTAGTCAGAATGCAACCTCCTTTGAAGAAGACCGCAGAGCCCACCTCACTGACAAAAGACAAAGGAGGAAAAACCCAACACCCAACCCCAACCAACCCATTTTCCCTTGCAACCGTGTCTGCCTGTCCCGCATCGGACTTGTCAGTCACCAACGAGCCTGCAGCAGACGTGGACATACCCCTCCATAAATCTTCGTCCGCGAAGCCAAGCCAAAGAAGAAAAAAAGAAAAAGAAATAGTGTAAACATTGCGATAAATTATATTTCAAAATAAAAAAGTCATGAAATTCAGTGTTTTGCAGTATCATTATTGTACAAACATTCATGTTATAACCATCTTACAACATTACTATATAAAAAAAAGTAAGGCAGTGTCTTTGGTTCATTGATTATTCAGGAATCTGATGGCAACGGGAAAGAAACTGTCCTTGTGCCGTTGAGTTCTCGTCCTTAGGCTCCTGTACATTTTTCCTGATAGTAGCAGAGTGAAGAGGGAGGACATGGCCTGGGTGATGGGGGTCTTTGAAGATAGAGGCTGCTTTTTTCTTTAAGACTCCCCCTCAAGTAGATGTCCTTGATGGAGCAAATACTGAATAATCTAAGTATTGCAATCAATTCTTCCAGATTTATATCTTTATTTTGCACAAGTACAAACTTTGTTTTATTTCAATTTTCCTAGCTTACTTGAATCTAATTTATACAATTTAATTTCAAGGCCCCCATTAAATGTCTTCTTACTTAGCCCGAGTAACTCTGTAAGTTCATAGTTCTTGCTGGACTTTTTGTCTCATCACTTCATCCACTTAAATAGCATCTGTGAGAATTTCTAAAGTGCAACATTGAATATGAAATGCGTGATCCACTTCAGAAAGATCAGAATCAGAATTTATTGTCATGAACATGCCATGACATTTGTTGTTTTGGAGCAGTATCACCATGAACATCTTGCTATAAATGATATGTCAAAATAAATAAATAGTGCAAGAAAATAGGATAAAGTGATGGTTCATCGTCCATTCAGAAATCTGATGGTGGAGGGGAAGAAGCCGTCCTTGTGGCGCTGGGTGCTCGTCTTCAGGCTCCTGATGGTAGCAGTGTGAAGAGGGCAATAGGCAGGGTGGTGGGGGGGGGGGGGGGGTCCTCGAATATGGACACCGCTTTCTTCAGACACCACCTCGTGGAGATGTCCTCGATGGAGTGTAGATTGGTCCCCATGATATTGCTGTCAATTTTGTTACAATAAAGCATTTTGCACAATACTTAATTAAGGATATGAATAAATATGAAGTGGGCTTCAACCACAAACCATAAAAATTCAGGTTCAATCCATCAGCAGAAAATTATCTCAGGTCTTTTCAGTTTGAAACAATGTGCTTTTTAAAAATATTGTTGAGGGGAAGATCTTTGGACCTAAGAACATGTTAAACCAAACTGGCGTTGTTCCTTTATCATCTAATATGATTTTCAGGATGGGGAATCATCCCAAATTACTATCCAAATGACTTTTGAAGTGAGTGGCTAACTTAGCCATTCAGAATTTATTGAAAGGACAACATTGGTGATTTGGAGTCAAGTAGACGATATCAGATAAGGGTGGCTGATGTAGTTCATTCTGGATAAATGTGAGGTGAAGCATTTCGAAAGCTGAGCATAGGGTTAATAGTTGAATACTTAACATTGTAGAAGAACAGAGGGACCTTAGGGTCCAAATGCATGCTTAGCCCACTGAATCACTCATTATACATCCATAACTGTGTGGCCAGGCCAAAAATTCCAATGCTATCAATATTTTTGCCGATGGCATCACAGTTATAAGCAGAATCGCAGACAGCAACGAGGAAGCTTACAGGAGGTGGACAGCTCTTTGAGAAGGTGTCAGAACAACAACCTTGCGCTCAATGTTAGCAAAACCAAGGAGATGATTGTGGCCTCCGTCCTCATCGAAGGCTCAGTAGTGGAGAGGGTCAAGAACTTCAAATTCCTCAGTGTCAACATCTCCGGGGATCTGTCCTGGACCCTCCATGTTGATGCAATCACAAAGAAGGCTCACCAGCAGCTATACTTTGTGAGGCGCTTGGGGAGATTAGGTATGTCACTGAAGACTTTCGAAAACTTCTACACGTGTACCCTGGAGAGCCTACTGGCTGGTTGCATCACTGTCTGGTATGGAGGCGCCAAATCTCAGGATAAGGAAAAACTACAGAGGGTTGTAAACCTGGCCTGTGACATCATAGGCACCAGACATCACTTCATCGAGGATATCGGCATGAGACGGTGTCTTAAAAAAAGCAACCTCAATCTTAAAAGACCCCCACCAACCAGGCCCTTGGGGAGAAAAAAAATTACAGAAGCCTAAAGATGAGCACTAAGCAGCAGAAAGGCAGCTTCTTTCCTGGTGCCATCAGATTCCTGAATAATCAATGAACAAAAGACACTACCTTACTTTTCGAGCACGACTATTTTTATATTAATACTGTAAGATGGCTCATAATATGAATGAATGTTTGCACTCCAATGTTGCCGCAAAACACAGAATTCTGTGACTTGTTCATGACAAAAAATTCTGATTCTGTTTCTGAAATCCATCCCACTCTCAAGGTTGCTGAGCAGGTTGATAGGATAGTTAAGAAGGCCTATGGATGCTGGGCTTTATTAGTTGGGGGAATGAGTTCAAGAGTTGAGACGTCATGTTGCAACTCTACAAATCTCGGTGAGATGACACTTAGACTATTGTGCTCAGTTCTGGCCACTGCATTATAGGAAGAATGCAGAAGCTATGGAGAGGGTGCAGAGAAGATTTACCAGGATGTTGCCTGGAATGGAAATGGCTTATGAAGCAAGTTTAGCAAAGCAACGACTTCTTTCTTTGGAGTGAAGAAGGATGCAAAATGACTTAATAGAGGTTTACAAGATTCTGAGAGGCATAGATAAGGTAGCACCTTTTCCCCAGGGCAGGAATAGCAAACACCAGGGGACATCTGTAGAAGTGAAGGAAGGAAAGTTTAGGGGAGACATCAGGGGTAAGTTTTTTACACAAAGCGTGTGGGTGCCTTGAATGCCTTGCCAGGGGTGGTGGTGGAGGCTGAAGCGTTAGCGACATTTAAGAGACTCTCAGACCAGCACAAGGAAGAAAGAAAAATAACAGTTACAAGGTAGGAAGGGTTCAGTTTTCTTTGGTTGGAATATATAGGTTGGCACGCTATCGACGGATGAAGGGCCTGTATTGTGCTGTAGTGTTCTGTGTTCTATTTCATCTTGAGAGACATCAGTGAATAGATTTATTCAATTACTTATAATTTCTTGTTTATCACTACAAATGAACATTACTTTTAAATACAAATCATCCAGATTATTAACAGATTTTAAATTTCATAACTGACCAAATGTAGACTGTATCTTCAATCCCTGTAATAGGTCCTGGTCTCTAAATTACTAGTCCAGCAATTTAAATGCTGCACCAGGATTCTTACTTTGTATAAACAGTAAACATTTCCAAAGGAATTGCATTTTAGTGACTGGAAGGATTTCTTGTGTGTAACTAATTCCATAAGGATTCTCTCTGGGCAATGAGCTTTAACAGAGCAGTAATGTCTGAAACAGATTCACACCCAACCAACCCAACCATCTGGGCAGACCCATTTTTTCTGCTTCTGTCCCACCAAACTAGTTTTTTATCCTACCTTGACTCTATCCTTTCTCCCCTGGTCCAATACCTCCCCACCTACATCCTTGACATCTCACATGTCCTCCATCTCCAATGCCTTCAGATTCTCTGAACTAGGCCATCTCATCTTCATGATGGATGTCCAGTCACTTTATATCTCTATTTCTCACACAGAAGATCATTCTTCCTGGACCAAAGACCCGACGTCACCCTCTACCACCACCCTCCTCTGCCTGGCAGAATGTGTCCTCACTCTAAATAAGTTCTCTTTCATCTCATCCCATTTCCTCCAAATCAAAGCAGTAGCAATGGGTACCCATGTGGGTCCCAGCTATGCCTGCCTGACTATAGGTTATATGGAACAATCTATTCTGCAAACCAACACAGGCAAGATCCCCCAACTACATCGGGGCTGTCTCATATACCCGTGATGAGCTTGTCAGCTTCATCCACTTCGCACCCAACTTCCACCTTAAACTCGAACTCACTTGGTCCATCTCTGAATACATTCTCCCCTTCCTGGATCTCTCTGCCTTGGGAGACAAGCTTTCCACTGATATATAGTACAAATCCTCTAATGCCCACAACTACCTGGACTACACTTTCTCTCATCCTTCCCCTGCAAGGATTTCAAACCTTTCTCTCAATTTCTCCATCTCAGCCACATCTGTTCCCAAGATAAGGTCTTCCAGTCCAGAGCTTCTGAAATGTCTGCTTTCTTCCACAAAAGTGGCTTCCCCTCCACCACTATCAACACAGACCTCACCTGCATCACCTCCGTTTCCTGCTCATCTTCCCCAGCCTCCTCTGCTCCCAGACACAACAAACATAGAATCCCCCTCATCCTCACCTACCACCCCACCAGCTTCCTCTGGAATTTTCTGCACTTAACTATAGGATCCCATCATCGGCACATTTTTCTTTCTCCTCCCCTCTCAGCCTCCTGCAGGGAACACTCCTTCCACGATTCCTTCTTGCACATCCCACCCATTGCATCCCCAGCACCTTCCCTTGTGCTTGCAGGAGCTGCAACACTTGCACCCACACCTCCCCCTTCCACCGCAGTCCTGGACCCAAAACTGGCCTTTCACATGAAGCAACACTTCACTTGTTCATCCTGAGGACTTATCCACTGCATCCAGTGCACTGTTTGTGCCATTCTCTACATCGGAGAGGCCGGCCACAGACTGGGAGATCACTTCACTCAGCGCCTCCTCTTCATTTGCAGCCACAGCGACCTCCCAGTGGCCAACCATTTCAATTCTGGGTTATACTCCTGCTCTCACATGCCTCATGCACTGACCGACCCTGGCCACCTGGAGATTGGAGGAATAACACCTTATTTTCTGGCTGGGCACCCTCCAGCCACATGGCATGAACGTTGACTTTAGTGCTTTCCATTAACCTGTATGCCGTTTCTTCCTCCTCCCTCTCTCCTGTCCTTCCAGCTCTTTCACACACCATCCTCCCTCCTGCATTGCTGCAGTCCCCTCTCTCCTTTCTCCTCCTATCATTCCTGCCTTGCAAACCCCCTCCCCCCAAAAAAATGCTTGCCAGCATTTTTTCATACTTTGATGAAGGGCTCAAGCCCAAAACGTCAGTTCTGTATCTTTCCCTTTGCTACATAAGAGATACTGTTTGATTTGCTGAGTTTCTCCAGCATTTTGTGGTTTTACTTTTTTTTTTGAAACAGATTCTATAGCTACTGTTTATAGATTGATAGATGCAATATATTGAAAGCTATAGTAGCAACTTAAAATGTTGAATCTTGTTATTTAATGTTAGTATCGGAAAGAGGATGAAAAAGAGCCACAACATTTCCCAAAATTAAATCACTTTAACTATTTCAATAGATTTAACCAAGCAATTTCAACAAATTTGGTTTCGATATTTTGGGAAAGGGTTGAATTGGGGGTATTTGAGTGATAAAGAGATTGGACTGTGTTTTTTTTAAATGACCAATTACATCAGCTGAATGGGTATGAAAGGATGGCGAGGTCTTGGTTACAGGTTAGATAAGAGCCGAATAAGGACTGGATTTCAGGTGGTTATTCTGAAGGCAGAGGAAAATGATCCAATGGAAGCAAACCTCCAATTCATGCAATGAGTACTGATTCACAACATGTTTCAAGTCAAAGCTGGATGAGATAATTTCTTGCTGAGATAATTTCAACACATTTGCAATGTCGCTCAAGTGATGAGATTTAATTGCCAATGTAGGTTAAAGGGGAAATGTCCATAATTTTTCCTCTTTGCCTTGGATTTCTCTCTAAAATGTAGAATACTGGAATATCATTTGGTAAAGGAAGCAGAATACTCTTAAGGATCACAAGTTTGTGAAAAATGGACCAAACCAGAGCGTGCACTCATGTAAACCACAGAAGTTGTTGTTTCTTACCAAGATCTTGTTGTGTTGGAATATTTGCAGTTTAATTTTTCGGAAAAAAGCATGCTCATTAGTGAAATCCTTGTTGTTTTGACTTTGTTGCCCTAAGATTCAGAGAACATTGGACTATATGCCGACTATATGCCAAAGCAGTGTCTGCTGAAGTCCAATAAAAAATTGTAGACCCGGCTGAATTGTATGGTGCAGAAGAATGCCTGATGTGTATGACATGGGTTGAAATGGTCAGTAAACTTTTCAGGTTGGGAATCTTTATTGAACTTCCCATTCATATTTCTGTTGTCAACTGATTCTGAATAGTTGAACATCTTTAAAAGAATTTGCCATAATTCATGGTCCATAGCAGGTTCCATTATTCCCACTTAATAGATGCAAGTTTCCCCAGTGATATTCACAACACATTTAATTAACTTATAGTTGATATCTTTTTTTTAAATCAGTCCTGATTTGGTTGCTTCAGTTTTGGTGGATGACAATCCCCTTTAATCAAAGTTCATGTGGTTAAAACTATTATATAATTAAACATTTTCTACTCCATCCTTGAGGAGAAAGTAAGATAGTTAATGTGATTTCTTTGTTTTTCATTTTTGGTCAACTTCCAAAGGAAAGCAGGAGCTTTGGCGATTTCATTTCCTTCCTCTGATACAGCAAGTGAAGACTTAAAGCAAAAAAATACGAATATAGATGACTTCAGTGCCGTGCTGAGAAATTGATCTGCCTCCATTAACCTCGCTGGATGAATTTAAATTAGTTGTGCACAACCTTTTAGCAAGAAGGGAATTCTAAATTACTGGCCAATACAAAAGTCCTAGACATTCCTGAGACTGTCTTGCTTTTGTCCTTCTGACAACAGTACAATTCTGAATGATTTGTAGAGAGGCATCTTTTTATACTTTTTCAGCATTTTATGCTATGTTTTGCTTTGAAGCAATGCTTACAATTCCAGTCATCTCAAAGGAGTGGTGAATGAGATGAATAGGTAAGATTGTTAAACAATTGAGTTGATTCAAATGATTTCATTTTTAACTTCAATGCATTATTTTCAATCTGGTTTAATAAGTTTCTATTGGTCAACCCAATATTGTGAGTTTTAAAATGTAAACCGGGGGAGACTAACCACATTCCATTCATTTGTTAACAATTCAACAAGGCTGGGGCTGACCCTGGTTTAATGAATCCAAAGAGAATTCTAAGAAACATGGCGACAGTTTTGTTTCAAATGTTTTGGAAAACTGGAACTTTGTCTGCATGAATATGTAACTTGCAATCCATGAGGCAAACTCCCTTAGGGTGAGACTAGCTGCTTGTGGCAGTAATTCTTGTAACGGAGTTCTCACACTTTGCAAAGTGAATTTAATTTTTTTTTTTTGCAGCTGCATTTGTGCTTGTTTCTCGAGAAACCACACGTCCACTTTAACAGAAGGTCCTGTAATGTGCTATAATGTTCCATGTAGCATGTATTTTTATGTGCTCCAGTGCATTTGCATTTGAATATCAATACCAGAGAAATTCACAGATGTGCAAAGTATTGACAGCTTTGTCAGCTATCATGTTTCAGTTATGATTTAACTAGTAATCAAAACAGTTTTGGGGACAAGGCTTATATTTTTGGCAGATGCTTCTGTACTACAATTGGATATAAGTGATCAAGTTGCCATTGCAGGAGGAGTGGGGAAGGTGAGCATGGGAGCTCATTTCACTGCTTACCAAACTCCATGTTGAAGATCCTGCTATAAAATACTCCCTGGCACTATTTGAAGATCAATGAGGAGGTTTGCCTGACTTCCTGGACGTAATATATCCCTCATAATACATCATTAAGAATGTGAAACTACATTTGGACAGGTACTTGGATAGAAGTGGAGGGATAAAATGCATGAAAATAATGCAACGATAATTGCTGATACACATCACTGTCAGTAAGAATGATTTGGGCCAAATGGCCCATTACTTTGTCAATGAATTTGACTTATCAAATTTGGTTTTGATCGTCATCAACTTTACTGGAACATTTTGATACTGCATCTAACCAAACAGAGCCTTCAAGGGCAAATGTCCCTTAGATCATCCAAGTAATTCATCTCTTAGATCCATAATTAGACCCAATTAAATCCCAATCTGAGAATGTCAGAGAGTTTGTGGGGTAGCAAGTTATGGTTCCCATAATAGAAGGGCCAAAAGTAGCCAAATGCCCAGATAAGACTTTAAACAATTTTTATTCGGCATGCTTTGTGCCATTAGGCAGGCGTACCGACCCCACTTGTCACGCACACGGCAGGGCAGCCGGCCAAAATGGCACCATTGGGGGTTTCTTCCCGACATCGATACCGGGCTCAGAAGGCCACACTTGGGGACCCATGTGATGCCCCGGTGACATCAGGGCCCCCCAGCGTGGTTCTCAGCCAGGTCCAGGCTGGACCTGCAATAATTCAATTTTTGCTCACTGAACTCATCCCATCTGGTTGTGCGATCCTTCAGTTAGCAGTGTAGCCACCGCTACAATTGATGACCCTGACAGGATCAAACGTCTTTAAACCCAACATGAATGACCCTTCAATCAATGCTATACCATCAAGCTTCCTGACTTCTGGTTTCAGGAACTGGAGACCTGGTTTAGCCACGCAGAGGTTCAGTTTCACCTCCGTCAGATTTCATCGGATTCGATCAAGTTTTACCATGTGGTCGCCACCCTGGACCTGGCCATCACCAAACGAGTGATGCAACTCGTTCAGCACCCACCCGCGGAAGATAAGTACGGGACCATCAAATGGATGCTCACCAGCTCCCTCGTCCTCTCCAGGTGCCAGCGTGCCACTCAGATGCTGCACCTCGACGCCTTGGGGGACAGAACTCTAATTGAGTTGATGGACGAGAGGCTTGTGCTCATGGGCGATCACACCAACTGCCAACTCTTCGAGTGTATCTTCCTCGACCATCTGGCTGAAGACATCTAGCTGTTACTGTCCCAGGAGAGCTTCATTGACACTAGGAAGGTCACTCAAAAGGCTCAGGAGCTATGGCTCGAATGATTCCCGGACGGCTCAGCAGTCCAGCAGGTTATGAGTCATGGGCATGACCACACCAAGCCTTCCTCTAGTGCTGTGGTGGAACATCTTAAAGAGCATAGCCAGATGCAAGTCATCCACTTCAGGCCTCTGCTTCTTCCACCAGCGCTGCGTAGCCAATGCTCAGAAGTGTCATCAGCCCTGCTGATTCCAGGGAAATGAGCAGGCCAACCGCTGTTAATGGGTGCGGCGGCTGGCCAAGAACACAGCCTTCTCTACCTGCGGGATTCAGTCAGCGGCTGACACTTCCTCGTCGACACCGGGGCCCAAATCAGCATCATCCCAGCCACAGCCATCAAGGACCTCCCCTCCGTGGAGCCAATTCAATGGAGATCCGAACATATGGAGACAAGACCATCCACTTCCAGATCAGCCAGCAAAAGTTCTTGTGGAGGTTCACCATTTCATCCCTTCCAACCGCCATCCTGGGTGTTGACTTCCTCCTCGCCCATGGACTCCTGGTCGACATTTGAGGTAGGCAACTCATAGATGCCTGTACCTTCTAATTCACTTGCCTCAACGCCTCCCGCACAGAGCAGCTGCAGATGGCCACGATCAGTATGCTCAAGGTTGAGTTTCAGTGTATCCTGGACGAGTTCCTGTCCCTCCTCAAGCCGCACCACGGGGTGTTTCATTACATCCCCAGCCAAGGCCTGCCGGTCCACACCAAGGCACGTCGGCTCCCGCCGGATAAGCTCCTGATAGTGAAGGAAGAGTTCTCACATCTGCAGGAGCTGAGGATCATTCGATGCTCCAACAGTCCTTGGGCCTTACCACTCCACCTGGTCCCAAATGCCTCCGGTGGCTGGCACCCCTGTGGAGATTATCGATGGCTTAATGACGCGACAGTACTTGATCGTTATCCGATCCCTCACATCCAGGACTTTACAGCTAACCTGCATGGCGCGAGGGCATTCTCCAAGGTTGACCTGGTGCGCGGGTATCACCAAATCCCGGTGCACCCTGAGGACATACCCAAAATAGCCATCATCATTCCCTTTGGCTTGTTCGAGTTCCTACGCATGCCATTTGGGTTCAAGAGAGCCGCCCAGACCTTCCAGCACCTTATGGACACAGTGGGCAGGGATTTGAATTTTGTTTTCATTTACCTGGACGACATCCTTGTCGCCAGCAGAGACCGGGCACAACACAAGTCTCACCTGCGCACCCTCTTCTCCCGACTGGTCGACTTCGGCCTAACGATCAATCTGGCCAAGTGCCCATTCGGGAAAGAGTCCATGCAGTTTCTGGGCCATAACATCATGGCCGAAGGAGCCACACTTGCCGCTACGAAGGTCGCTGTAATCAGGGAGTTGATTACAAAGGGCTACAGGAGTTCGTGGGTATGGTCAATTTCTATAACCACTTCATTCCAGGTGCTGCACACATTATGCAGTCACTCCTCGCCCTCATCGCGGCCAAAGACAAGACACTCGCCTGGACTCCAGAGGCCAGCAGGGCATTCGAAGCCTCGAAAGATGCCCTCACAAAGATTACCCTGCTCATCCACCCACGGACCAATCTGCATATGGCGCTCTCCGTCGATGCCTCTGCCACAGCCGTCAGTGCCATCCTGGAGCAGCAGGTGAACTGATAGTGGAAACCATTGGCATTCTTTAGCCGACTTCTTTGCCCACCAGAGCTCAAGTATAGAGCTTTCGATTGTGAGTAGCTGGGCATGTACCTGGTGGTGTGTCATTTCCGCTATTTCTTCGGGGGGAGGCCTTTCACCATTTTTACTGACCACAAACCCCTTACTCAGGTGATCGCTATGGCAAGAGATCCCTGGTCGGCCTGCCAACAGCGTCACGTCTCCTTCGTGTCGGAGTTCACCACCGACATTTGACACAAGGCGGCGAAAGACAACGTGGTCGCTGACACACTCTCATGACCAGCCATTTGCGTGCTGACACCTGGCCTCGAATTCACCCGGGACCAGAAGTCCGACAAGGAGACGTGGGCCTTCAGGACTGCTATCATGGGCCTGCGGTTCCAAGACATCTCGACTCCTCTTGGTGAGGGCACTGTGCTGTATAATGTCTCCATGGACACCCCGCAACCAGTGGTTCCTCAGCAGTGGTGCAGGCAAGTCTTCCACCATTTCCATGACCTTTCCCACCCTTCCATCAGGTCCATGGTCTATATGGTGGCAGAACGTTTCATCTGGTACGGGCTTCGGAAGCAGATTGTGGACTGGGCCAGAACGGGGACCCATTGACAGCTTTCCAAGGTATACAGACACACCAGAGTGCCCGTACAAGATTTCCAACACATCTAGGAATGGTTCAGCCACATATACATGCAGTCATCGTCGGACCCTTACCCATTTCCCGAGGTAACCGTTACCTTTTCACAGTGTAGACCGTACCACTCGTTGGTCCGAGGTAATCCCGATGCCAGATGCTTCCATGGATTTCTGCTCCCTAGCGCTTTTAAACGGTTGGGTTGCCTGTTTCGGTATCCCGAACCACCTCACCAGTGATTGGGGTGCTCAGTTCACCTCTGCGCTCTGGGCACAGCTCACTAACAGGCTGGGGATCGAGCTATCTCACACCACGGCCTATCACCCACAGGCCAATGGGCTAGTTGAGCGATTGCACAGCCATCTTAAGCCAGCACTTATGGCCCACCTCATTGGCCCCGATTGGGTGGACGAGCTGCCTTGGGTGTTCCTGGGCAGCCACTCAACACCGAAAGAAGAACTACAGGCATCATCAGCCGAGCTGGTCTACAATGCACCGCTAGCCCTACCCGGTGAGTTCATCAACGCACCTCACAACCCCCAGCAGTCACCGTATGGTCTACTTACCCCTCCTCCGGACCCAGTTGGACTCCTTCACACCCCCACCGCCGCCCAGACATGGCTCACGGGCCTCTTATGTCCCCAGCGAGCTGCACTCTGCAGAGTACATTTTTATCAGGCGGGGCCCGTCCACAGCACCTCTACAAAGACCATACGAAGGGCCGTACAAAGTCGTCCAGCGTTCAGGATCCACTTTCACACTGGACATTGGTGGTAAGAGGGAACTGTTTTCGGTGGACATGTTAAAGCCAGCCCACCTCGACCCCACCGAACCAGTAGTTGTGACCCAACCCAAGAAGTGAGGCCGTCCAGCAAAAAAAAGGTCATTGTTGCTGGTTCTGGGGGGGTGGGGTGTTTGTGTGGTGGTACGCCATTAGGCAGGTGAACTTGCCCCGCTTGTCACGCACGTTGGGGGTTTTCTCCCGACCTCGGCACCGGGCTCAGAAACCCGCGCTGGGGGACCCACGTGATGTCCCCCCCAGAGTGGTCCTTATTCAGGTCTGGGCTGGGAGTATAAGACTAGCCAGGCAGCCTGCAATAAATTAGTTTTTGTTCACTGAACTCAACCCGTCTGGTTATGCGATCCTTCAGTTAGCAGTGTAGCCGCCGTTACAGCTTTTTCTTTTCATTAGTTCATGGATATAATAGAGACATGCAAGTAGGCTTTTTCCATTGAGGTTAGGTAAGATACAAACCAGAGGGGGAGCATCTTCACATAGAGAGTGGTGGGAGCTTGGAATAAAGTAGTGAATGCAGGCTCAATTTTCACATTTAAGAAACATTTGGAGATATACATGGATGGGAGGGGAATGAAGGACTGTGGACTGGGTGGAGGTCAATGGGACTAGGCAGAATAATAGATTGGCACAAACTAGAAAGGCCAAAGGGCCTGTTTTCTGTGCTGTAATGTTCTATGGTTCATGGATTGTGAATGTTGGTAACTCTTAAAGTGAATGACTTATTGGACTATTTCAGAGGCGAGCTGAAATTCAAGCACGTGGGTTTGGTTGTAGAATCATGTCTTGTCCAGACTGGGCAGGGTCAGCTGATTTCATTTCCACAGGACATTTGTGAGAACCAGTGTGCTTTTTCTTCTACTTAGGTGGTTTCAGATCTTTGTTAGCAATTCTATTTTCTAATCCATATTATTATAATAAACTGAATTTAAATCCTCCAGTTTTGAACTCATGCCGTCAGGTCATTTGTCCTGATTTATGGATTACTGTTCAAGTAAAATTACAACCATTCTATTATTTCCATGTTGATATAAATGCTCCTTTGTCTGTTAATTAAATATACAAACTTCTAATCAGTGCCTTATAAACAGGACAGTTAAAATACTAGCAATTGGCTTTTATAACCCTTTTCTCTGTTTTCTTAATAATATGTGCAATAATTTTGCCGTCCTTTTCCATGAATTTTCTGGCTATCCAGATTTTTTTTTGGACATATCTTCCAGTGTCCAAGGCATAAGTTCTACCAATGACCAAATGGAAGATTATCTGGGTGGGTATGGTGATCATTTGCATAAGAACACCAGGACTCTTTGAACCCACACATCTGATAAGATAATCAAGAAAAATAATGGTTTAGTGGAAGAAAGAGGTAAATAACCACCATTAGTCAATATATCCAATCTAATTTCCTGCTGCCACAATTAGAGGTGCTAACCTTTCAAATAATTGAACAAGATCTGTGGATCCATTGATGAATACGGTCTATGATGCAAACAATTGGTCACTTTTGCTTTCCCTCCTTGATTATCAACACATTTGGATATATTGCCAATCACAGATTTACTTTTATCATTGTTACCAGAAAGTACATTTAGTGCAGGATTGTGTGCATTTTAGATTTGCTTTAGTTGTTACTTTTCTAAATATCTGCAAGGTATGAACTGTTGTGCACTCAGGAGAACTGATCTGAATGATCCACCTAGAACGGTTCAACACTGCAAAATCTACTTGAAAGCTGGATACAGAAAATGATGAAAAGGACTAGGAGATCCAGAAGTGAATAAATCAGAAATAGAAAGCATTGTTGGACTGAAAATTAAACATAGAAAAGGAATGACTTGAGAAGCACATGAAGGGTAAATTTCCAACATTAGCATCCATGAACTAGAGAAGAGAGGGTAGGTGGAAAGAGAGCAATAAGTCACTGATCACCGGGATTCTTCTGTGCTCTCAAAACTTTTGCTAATCCTTACGTTCAAGGTACCTCCTCTCTGAGAGACAAGAACAGAAGTGGATTTGTTGAGGATTCCAACAAGAGAAATACCTGAGGAATCCTTAACTGTGACTCTATCCTTGAATTCTACTCACTGACCATCAACACAAGGGCACACGTGATTAGTCCCTGGTTCTATTTCCAATACACTCATGATTGCATCGCCAAGTTCAGCTCCGACACAATCTATAATTTCACTGATGACACCGCTGTTGTTGGTCACTTAATGGGTAATGATGACTCAAAAGATTGGATGCAGATAGAGAATCTGATTTTGTTGTGCCAGAACAATCATCTTGCTCTCAAGTTAACAAAGACCAAAGACCTAATTGTTGATTTTATGAAGGGGAGACCAAGCGACCATACACCTGTCTTCACTGGCACTGGCGACGGTTAGCCTGAAGATAAACTCCCAGCAGTACAAAATCAGCTTTTTCCCCTCGGCCACCAGCTGTGCGGCAAACTTGAGAGATGTATGGATTTGAACCCCAAGCTCCCTCTGTTCCTCCACATTAAGTATCCGGCCATTAACTCTGTACTCAGTCTTCTGAATCCAAAATGGATCACTTACCCTGCCACTTTTAATTCCAACTTTGCATCCTTTTGCAACCTACTTCAATCTTCAGCACTATTCACAACTTTGTGACCTTTGTATCATCCACTCCCTAGCACTTCAGCAATGTTATTTACCAAGAAGCTTGATGAGATGTGGTATGTCATTGAATACTCTTTCAAACTTCTGTAAGTGTACTGTGGAGACTGTTCTGACAATTGAGGCCTGGTTGGAAACTCGAGTGTCCGGGAATACAGAGGCTGCAGAAAGTCGCAAACATGGCTACTTCCATCACGGGCACTGACCTTCCTTCCAATAAAGGTATCTATGTGAGGGGCTGCATCTCAAAGGCAGCCAACATCACAAATAACCCAAATCAACATCTCTTCTCACTGCTACTTACAGGCAGAGGTCCAGCACCTTGAGGTTCAAGAACAGTATTTCTCCAATAGCACTCGGGCACTTGAACCTCGCCATTCTATCCTAATCCTAACCATAAACTACTCCAGGACCACCAAAAGATCTGTCTGGTCTACTGAAAGATCACCTTTTTTTTGCACTAATTGTAGCTGTGAATATTTATTTAACCATCCTTTTATATTTATTATCTCTTTTTCTGTCCTGATATATTGTAGTAATTGAATTAATACTATTGTTGATGGTGTATTTTACCACACTTCTCCATGGATTGTCACCTTGTCGTAGTGGAGAAGTTTGTGTGGTCCTGAGATCCCAAGAATGATGCCTCCTGGAGCTATGCTCTTGGTAGGGCCGCCCATGGTGGTAAGGTCGAGGCTGAGGTCCCTGACATGGAACAATCCAACCAAGACCTCAGTTGTGGAACAGGTGGATGAAGTTATATTGAACTCAATGGCTGTGAAGGCGGATGAAGACTGCAACAAATCAACTCCAATCATTGTGGTTTTCAGGCCATTGGAACTTGTTGGTTGATTTGTGAAGTATCATGTGCTTCTTATGCTACATTAAGTACATGTTAAACAAATACATGCACAGGCATCTTCTCTCCGCAGGCCACTTTCCAAGATTGGATTCATAAGCCACTTGAGAGCCCACAGGAATGAAAACCGTCATCCTCAACCTCGAGGGATAGCCACGACGGATTTTACCACAGTTAACATGTAAGAATTTTGGTGCATCTGTACATTGTACTTCTGTATACAACAACTTCTCATAGTCACATTCCCACATTTGACTCCATACCACTCTAAACCTTTCAGTTCAGCCTCCCCACCACCCAATCTGACAGAAATCTGTAAAGAGGGCAATGCATTCATGACCCTTTTCAATAAGTAATTACTGTAACTAGTATCTGGATGGCATTGAGAAAATGAGTGCATCACCATACCTCCCAAACTGCCCATCCACCTGCCCTGTCAAGCACTTCCTACAGGTAGGCAGAAAATATTTGGCTGGTAATAGTTTGTGCATTGATATACGTGGGCTTCATCGACTACTTCAAGCTTCACAAAAAAAAATGGTTTCAAACCAAGTCATCCTTGACCCTAAGTGACTGACCCAGTAGAGATGCAGATAATTAACATTTTCAAATATGTCAAATGTTCTATAGCTTAGTGGAATTAGACAGATTGGAATTTAAACAACGTTAGATATTATTTCTGTTGCAGCCTTGCTTTATGTAATACCAACTCATTTAAGAATATTGTTTACATCCTATTTGTTCACAATGGGTACCATCACCTGTGATCTTATTGAGCTCCAGTGCATTGATTAAAAAAAAAACCCTTCCTTATACTATTGAAGTCATCAGTCTTGTTAGCCCACTATTCCAGCATACACTTCACTCAGGTCCACAGTTCCTCTTCAGCCTTCAGTAAGCATAATGTTATTGCCCCTTTTCTTCAAAAGACTCCTGAAAATACATTAATTTTGGTATACCATTCAGGCCATTCCCTTAATTTAATTCCCACATATTTTACTGGATCCAATGCTATTTGCTTAAAGTAGCATGGAATGCTTCATTCACAAAATAATCAATTTAATCACATAATGATATGTAGTAGCATTACCATGTAAATGTAAATGTAAATGTAATACAATGTAAATGTAAATGTTGACTCCCTATTTTTGGCACCAAAATCTGGTATTTTCCATATATCATGTACAAAAATGCACCCCCCCCATTTGTGGCCCTGATTGCCCACCTACTGGAGCTCCTGACATCTTGACCACTGACTCCCACCATGGCCCAGGCCACCTGCCAACCAGATCTTCTGACACCCAGACCGTGGAACTCTGTGAGGTTCCAGCTGCCCGTAGATCTGAGCTCCCGATGCTCTGAACATGGAGTTACCACCCAGTCCTGCCCGCCTGAGCTCCCTACACCTTGAGCGACACAGGTACTTACCGCCACCAAAAGTCGTATGTGTGGATTAGGCGACCCCTAAATTTCAACCCCAACCAACCAATTTTCCCCTGCAACCGCTGCAACCGTGTCTGCCTGTCCCGCATCGGACTTGTCAGCCACAAACGAGCCTGCAGCTGACGTGGACATTTACCCCCTCCATAAATCTTCGTCCGCGAAGCCAAGCCAAAGAAAGAAAGAAAGAAAGAAATTTTAGCCTAAAAATTAGTCCACCAAATACATGCATACATATGGTCTGTGATGTCGGTAGACTACTTGTGGATTGCTTTTTGCCTGTCTCAGTTTTTATTTGCATTGACAACCACAGAAATAAAATCAAGGATGGATGCAAAATTGGCTTCCAGCCAACTTTCATGCAGTTTATACTGTGGAATAAAGTAAAGATCCACCCTATGGTTTTGTGCATCAAAACAAAGGATAAAACTTTCCATTGCAGCTAATATGTGTTGTGTGGCTCTTCTCTAGATTTGACAATACGTGTTATATATGGAGATTTTACGCTACTTTGAGACATTGTCGGCACTGGGCATAATCATCAAAAGTTACGGTGTAAGAATAAATAGAGGCATTGAAAGAGGGCAGCCCTGTCGTTAGGATATTGAATATATTTTCAACCACAGGAAATATGTAACCAGTCTGCTGCTCTTTAAAAAAAAAGGTTGCGGCCTGATGGTAGCGATGAATCACAGAGTACTGAAGAACTTCCAGTATAAGGCCTGCATTACCATTAACTAACAGGGGAGAGCTTTCCATTAAGGGCAACAAAATCATCCTTTTTTTACACCATACTTTGTCCCCTCTTTCAAGCCTTTCCCTTTTTCATGATCATTGTGGTTAGGTATAACAATCTGCATCTGTGAGCTGAAAAATCAAATGAACTGGAAGGACAAGTTAAAAATAAAGTAGTGAAGTAATAACGAAGGAAAGAAAAGATTGAAATTTATGAATCAGATGATGGAACAGAGTGATGAATAAATACATAATCATGAAGAAATGGATGGCTACCAGAGAAAAATATATTTTTACTGTCTTCTCCAACTTTTTAACTGACAGTTTTATTATCCTGTAATAAATATACATGGGTTATGTAAAAGCAGTGTTCTTTAAATGTTCCATTCTAGTCAGAAGAATTTATTAAAACCCTCAATTTTGATTTACAGTTGAGGGCTTTTCTAATGCTGTGTTTTCCTTCAAGCACCACTGATTAAATCTTAAAACATTAAATGCTGATGGATGTGAAATAGTGCACCTGCACTGTTAAGTGATGGGAGGTTAGAAGACTGCACTCGGCATCCAGAGTCACTGACTCCTAAGACCTCATCTGTCTCAATCTCTGCTGCCAGCTGACATTGTACAAGCAGGCACAATTAATAATGGTGTTATCCGCTAATACCACTATAGACATTCTGATGAAGAGATTCTAACCTGAACTACAAAAGCACTTCAGAGGAGGCCAAACAGTCACATCCCTGCCTTTAAATTCAGGACTCCACTTTTGCCACTGACTCTTAGCAGACCACATTCTCACAGCAAAAATAAAAGATCAAGTGCTACTGGTTATTATGTTATTTTTTTTTCTTTACATCAATGAGGGAAGGCTGAGACCAGTTATGGATTAACAAAGTGATCAATAGTTCCTTGCTGCCTTTCTCGGCAGGGGAAAATGAACTCCAAACACAGTCAAACTCTTATTGATCAGAAGATAGCTTTCATTACCTCTGTCTCCTGATAACCCACAAATAATGTGATGAGCTGTAATCTCTCTGATTTTCAATGGACCCTTCACCCTCTCATCTCTGGTTGGGCTTTCATTTTTTTTTCCTTGATAAATCCTTTCACATAATTTATGCAAGAACTCTTCACCAGTGTATCAGACTGTGTGTCACTCACAATGCTGAATTTTCTGTGAGCTCACCCAGCACCAACAATATTAACTGATTTGGTTTTTTGTTCAGAATGTTTTCATACCATTTATAACATCTCATTGATTAGTAAGTCAATAATCAGTTACAATGGCATTAAATGTGTAAAATAGTGTTAGCTTTACACATGAGAAATACAACTACTGCTTAAAATACTTGAAAGACACAAATATTGCAGGAATATTACGCAGAATAATTAAAATTTTAGTGCACATTATTTCATTTTCCTGCATTCTGTGCATTTCCAACATTTTATTGAGGGCAAGGATTGTCTTTATTAGTTAATATGTAGCTTAATTATTTTGTAAAATATTTGGAATTTCACTATGTTCTTTGAATTTCTCCAGTGAAAGTAATATTCATCGAATGATGGGAGGTGTGTTTGTGTGTGTGTGATGCAATTGGGCATTGCTATATGTCCAAAACTCACTTATTAAAATGGTCACATCGCCTACAGATATTGCTCCAATACTTCATCGCATGCCAGCAAAAATGTTTGGTTTTGTATTTCTTTGGAACTTTACTGCAGTAAAGCTAAGGAAAATTGAAAACACCTCAGGATATCCACTGGGTATAATTACAATGAGTGGCATTTTGATGAAATCATATTGGAAACAATAGTCTCACAGTGAATCTTTACTCTCCTCTGAACGCGATGAGAAAACTTTGCAAAGTTTTACTCATTAAGATTTGCAGTGGACTGCAACTAGATAACTAGAACAGTATAAGTTGTGTTGGCATTAAAAGGTGCCCTGCTGGTATTATTTAATTAATGTTTTATTGAGGGTATTGATGTTTTAACCTGAAATTCATAAAGGTTCTACATGATTTCTGCACTTCTTAATTAGATATATTACAAAAGGAGAGGATACAATGTCACAATCGTTTTTTTTCAGACTTTGGGAACGATGATAGTTTTAATCCCAGACACCCCATTTGGCTCGGGGGGATTACAGTCCGAAAGATATATAAAATAACTGTGTCCATTTTCAAACATTTGTTTGATGCAGTTTCTTACAATGGCTAAATATAAAACAGGCAAGAGTGAACCATATCCCTTATCAGAACATACTTTATTACTCCGCTTTAAGGATAACATTTTAGTAAAATGATCTTTGCTTTTTAGACCGGACAAAAAAAAACTCATCCCTGAGGATCTATTCACAGAGAATGTAAATCCAGACCATGAAGATTTAACCACTGGATTGCATTAAAAATCTGAGGAAATAGGAAACTCATATACGGGAACATCTAATTAGTGGCCAATCAAGCCACTGTTCAATCCATAAGTTTATATTGTGTTAATTTCTCCAATTTAATGTTAACATCACACAAATATTCTATTTTAAAAGTCCAGCTATGTTGCAATAATGCATGTATGTATGTTAACTACATTCCTTGTCTTTTTGCCTCATTTTGTTCGGGAAACTTTGGGAAAGCCACAAATCAAAAGAATCGCAGATTACAGGTTTTAGGTGGTATCGTTGCATGCAGGTACCTTGACTTAAGGTATACCAATTAAGAATTTGACTGATCAGTACAGAAAATGAAAATGAGTAAATCTTGCAGAAACGTGAAATTTGAGCTGTTCTGTTAATTCATTTTATCGACTTGCCAGTATTTTTTTTGAAGTGAAGCAAAAAGAAATGGCTGTGTTGCTGTAGCTGTAATAACAGTAGTGCTGCTGTTGGCGTGGACATGGGAGAGCGGGGAGTGCCACTCCCCAGGATCCTGCCACCCGATCTTGATGCTGATGGCTCCTTACAGGATCTGAACTGCTTGTTAAAGGAGACGATGGTGTTCTTGTTTAAATCCTTCGAATCCAGGGTCTGTGCCAAAGATGGTGGCACTTTCTGAGCAGCAGACCATGAGAGGTGGCAGACTCCGGAGGAACAGTGGAACGGTGCAAGGCACCAGAAATGTGGAGAACAGCCCCCGTTGACAGTGCCTTCGTCAGCGGACCAGCGAGGGCCTCAGCAGCTTAAGCACCCACACAGGCTATGGGTAATCGGTGATGTGGTAGTACAGATTCTATCACCAATGTGTATAAGTACATATGTACAGATGGTAGGGTAGGATGACTGTAATTGGCTGAGAGGGTAGCCA
This sequence comes from Narcine bancroftii, assembly GCF_036971445.1. NCBI lineage: Eukaryota > Metazoa > Chordata > Chondrichthyes > Torpediniformes > Narcinidae > Narcine > Narcine bancroftii. The sequence continues at coordinate 54,429,465 of NC_091482.1, read as the reverse complement.
CACCTACTGGCAGGTCCCGACCAGGGATCCGCTGCCGCCGCTGCCGACCAGGGACCTGCCACTGCCACTGCTGACCAGGGTCCCACTGCTGCCGACCAGGGACCCGCCGCCGCTGCCGACCAGGGACCTGCCACTGTCGATCAGGGACAAGCCACCGCCACCACTGCTGAGCGGGGACACGCTGATTCTGCCAACCCGGTACCCACTGACGCTGCTGACCAGGGACCTGCCACCACTGACCGTGCCACTGTTGACCACCCCACTGCCGACGGCAAGCAGTGACTCCCAACACGCCTTTGGCTGCAGGCAGCAACACCAACTCCCCAACACTTTTTTCAGGCCCAACATTTTGTATGACGTTAACACCCAGGACTCCACTGTCTACATTACAAGTCTCAGCATCAATAACCCTCAACCAGGACTTCCCCCAGCCCCTCACAAAAGCAATGGAACTGATTAAAGTGCATGGACACTATACAATTTGTTTATTTGACTTGGGTCAACTGACAGTTTTATCCGCCCAGACCTGGCCCACCGTTGCAAACTGGCTATTCTCTCCACTGCACAGAGGATTTCATTGACGACCAGATTGCTCTCGACTGGGGTAAAGGGGTACTGCGTGGCGACCCTAAAAGTCCAGGGCATCACGTTCACAGACTTCAAACTATTAGTCCTGCCCCAATTGTGCGCCCCTGCTCTGCTGGGACTGGATTTTCAGTGCCAGTTTCAAACCACTTCCCTGCACTTTCGGGGGCCCTCACACTCTCTGTCTGTAACCACTCCACCCCGGAAACCTCCTGCCAGCGGCAGCCCAAGCCACCTGCCCCCGCACCCCGGGGCCTCACCTGTAGTCTCTCCACCCTCCGAGTTGCTCCGCCAGCACTTTTTGCAAATCTCACCCTTGGCTGGAAGCCTGTGGCCACCAAAAGCCGGCAATATAGTTATGAACACAGGAAATTTATCACAAGCGAGGTGCGCAGACTGCTGGATGAGGGCATTATCGAACCTAGCTCGAGTCCATGGAGGGCCCAGGTCATGGTTGATAAAAACGGGGAGAAGCCGTGGATGATGGTTGACTACAGCCAGACAATCAACTGCTTCATGCTCCTGGATGTGCACCCCCTTCCACGGATCATGGATGTGGTGAATCAGATTGCCCAATACCGTGTATTTTCCACCATTGACTTACATTCGGCCTATTATCAGTTCCCAATCCATCAAGAAGACTGACCTTTCACAGCCTTCGAAGCGAATGGCGGCTGTATCAATTCCTCAGGGTACCCTTTGGGGTCACAAATGGCGTCGCAGTCTTCCAGCAGGAAATGGACCGGATGGTGGACCAGAACGGGCTGAGTGCTACTTTCCCGTATCTGGACAATGTCACCATCTGTGGCCATGACACGGAGGTTCATGATGGCAACCTTGAGAAATTTTTTCAGACAGCAATTCGGCTGAAGTTGACCTACAATTTCGACAAGTGTGTCTTCCGGACCACTCGTCTTGCAATTCTGGGTTGTGTGGTGGAGAACGGGGTGGTCATGCCGGACCCTGACCACATGCATCCCCTCAAGGAGTTGCCCCCCCACACCTAGAAGGCACTCAGACGCTGCCTGGTTTTTTTTCTCTTACTATGCCCAATGGGTTCCACACTATGCTGACAAGGCACGGCCACTCATCAAGACCTCCTCCTTCCCCCAGTCACCCAAAGCCAGAGCGGCCTTCGACTGCATCAAATCAGACATCGCTGCTGCAACGCTGCATGCAATTGATGAGTCCATTCCGTTCCAAGTCGAAAGCGATGCATCTGACTTTGCACTGGCAGCCACTTTGAACCAGGCCGGCCGGCCAGTAACCTTCTTCTCCAGAACCCTCCAGGGTCCTGAGAGCCGACACTCCTCTGTCGAGAAGGAGGTGCAGGCCAGAGTCGAAGCAGTACGTTGGAGACACTATCTCACTGGCAGGCGCTTTATGTTGCTGACCAACCAATGTGCGGTCTCCTTCATGTTTAGCAATACCCAGCGAGGTAAGATCAAGAATGACAAAATTGCCAGGTTGAGAATCGAGCTCTCCACCTTTAATTATGACATACTGTATAGGCCAGGTAAACTCAACGACCCGCCAGATGCGCTCTCCAGGGCGACTTGTGCTAACATACAACTGGAAAGGCTGCAGAAACTCCATGAGGAGCTCTGTCATCCAGGGGTCACTAGGTTTGCGCACTTTGTCAAAGCTCGCAACCTGCCCCACACGGTCGAGGAGATTCACTCCATGACCCGAGCCTGCCCGGTGTGCGCTGAGTGCAAGCCCCACTTCTTCCATCCGGAGAACACCCACGTCATCAAAGCTACCCGCCCTTTTGAATGTCTCAGAATTGACTTCAAGGGGCCCCTTCCGTCGACCAACTGTATTACCTACATCCTTACCGCCATCGACAAGTACTCCTGCTTCCCGTTCGCTGTGCCCTGCTCAGACATGACTGCCTCCTCAGTTATAGAGGCCCTGCACAGCATCATCGCCATCTTCAGATACCCCAGTTACATCCACAGTGACAGGGGGTCCTCGTTTATGAGCGCAGAGCTGCGGCAGTACCTTCTGGAGCGTGGTATTGCTTCAAGCAGGACCACCAGCTATAACCCACGTGGTAATGGGTAAGTCGAAAGAGAGAGTGCCACCATCTGGAAAGAGGTTACGCTTGCCCTCCGGTCCAAAGGTCTCCCCACCTCTCGCTGGCAGGATCTGCTCACTAGTGCCCTACACTCCATCCGCTCCCTCCTATGCACCATGACCAATGCCACTCCCCATGAAAGGATGTTCTCTTTCCTGAGGAAATCCAAGTAGGGTACGACCATATAGGCGTGGCTCATGGTTCCCTATCCAGTCCTCTTATGATGCCACGTCCGGTACTCTAAAAACAACCCCTTGGTTGACCGAGTGACTCTGCTCCATGCGAACCCGCATTATGCCTACATTGAGTACCCGGACGGATGGGAGGACACAGTCTCAGATCAGGCGCAGCGGTGTCTTTAACTCAACCTCCCCCAAATCCTTCTCCCCCAGGACATGTACTTGAACAGAGGGACCAGCACCACCCCACAAGCTCAGGCCAGACTGTCGACAAAGCCGTTGGGGAATTGAGTGAAGCAGTGGCCGCACCCTACGGGCCTGCCGGCGACCCCAATCCCGGCACCACAGCAGCCACGCCGGATGGTCAGGCCCCCTGACCAGTACAGCCCCTAACCTCCATCCACCCTGGGGTCGGATCTCAAAGAAGGGGAGAATGTGATAGTACAGATTCTATCACCAATGTGTATGTACAGATGGTAGTGTAGGATGACTGTGATTGGCTGAGAGTGTAGCCAGACCTATTGGCAGGTCTTAAAGGATTGCTCCTAGCCAGACCAGGTCATTCTGGACTGGTCGACCTACTTGTGATATGCTCCAGTCTTTTAGTTAATAAAAGCCTTGGTTTGGATCAACAAGTCTTTGGATCTTTCGACGCACACTGCAGGTGACTTGCAGTCAAAGGACTCACCAGGCATCAGGGCTGCTGGTGACTTGCAGTCAAAGGCCAAACGTAGGCTGTGGGCTGCTGGAGTCTGGCTCTGGAACCATGTATTAGAACTGGGATCTAAGAGGGTGCTGAAGACAATAAAAGGTTTGGATCTGGATCTCGGATTGCCACTGGTTGGAACTGAAATCTGTGCAGCTGAAGAAGTTGTGGGAGTTCTGAATGCAAATCCAAATACATGATAGCAAATAAGAGTCTGAGGAGAACCATTTAAGGAGGCTGCAAAGGTACAAAATGCATCACATTTCTGCAGGCTCTGAGAGTAAAAGACTCATCACTTTATTGGGGCAATAAGGAATGGCCACCTGTGGTTCAGTGGGAAGCACTATCTACTCCACCACTAAAACGGCTGTCTAAATGATTTTTATTGCATTAACTACAACTGGGAATATTTATTTATTTACACTCCTATATTTATTGTCTTTCTTTTTCTCTTGGCACGTTATGGTAACTTATTTTATACTACTCTTCTTAGTGTGTCTTACATACCTGCGTGGCTGCAACAAGTAAGAATTCTGATGTATCATACACTTTACTTCTGGATATATCAATAAATGTATCATTTCTCACCTTTTGGCGCAGAAACCATTCATTTACTGCACCAGTCACTCAAGTATTTATGAAAGAATGATAAGAATTAGAAATCGAAAAGTTGGAGATCTGCTACCTAATACCTGGTTTCATTAACTGACCAGAATCGATGGAAGGACTAACGACCTTGAACATTTTCACTTGATTGCATTGGACAACAAAGATTTTGCTTCCTGAAACCTTTTGGGTGTACTTTCTAGATTTTAGACTGCTAATCACGAAAATCATCTCAACATTTTCCTGTCACATAGATATAAACTATTCTTGTGATTTCCTGTTCCTATTTTAAGTCTACTCAAACATACAAAACCAATAAAGTGGATCATGTCATTGAAAATTAATCTTTTGCATTTGCACTTGGACTTCTTCCCAGTTAATTTTGGTGCAGTCTGTGACAAACATGGTGAAAGATTTCACCAGGGCATTGTGACCATAGAAAAGTGGTATCAGGGCAACTGGAATCTATCAATGCTGGCCGACTATTGTTGGACACTGACATGAGAGGCATCAGGTCCTGTGAACAAATGCAAATAAGTGGCAAAACATTTTTATGTCAGTTGAACTAATGCAGAAAGTCAGCATTACGATGTGATTAAACATGCTAAATTGAATTAAAGTTCATTTACTGTTACCCTATGTTCTACAGCAAATCTGTGTGTTCAGCTTGAAGAAGTCTATTATCATTTTTTTTTCATGAAGCAAACCTTGTGGTTCAGTGTTACAGGGAGTCAGCAGTGAATTTTAAAGGTTGATTCTTACGTTTGGAACTTGAATAATATTTTTGATGATGTGACTGAAAAAGGAAAGAGCAATGTAGATTTTATGAAAACTTTTTATGAAGCTCCATGCACAAATTACTAAATTAACTAACTAAACAAACTAAATTTGAACCTCATTATTGTCCTGATCAGGAAATTAATTGATCATCAAAAACTGAGAACAGGGATAATGGAGAAAAAAAAAACCCTTAAGAGGGAAAGATGCCAAAAGGGATGTATTTGGTGTACAAAGATTCATCACACTGATAAACCGGGGTTGATGAGAGAGAAGGCCAGATCTAACTTCAGTAAAAAGCACTAAACAGTGCGGACAGAAGCATAAAATGTCATGAGTCATAACAGCTGAACCAGATGGGCAAATTGTAGTGAATAGATTTCACCAAAAGACAAGTGGGAGATTATAAACAGTAGACTTAAAGACAGCACAGATAACTTTCTAAATCATCTAGAGGAAGAAATATGAAAGGCCCTTTATTTCAGTAGAATCCCAAAGACGGGAAACAATTAAAAAATGCTAATAGAATTCTGGTATTTTAACATGCAATGGAAAAGAAGCAACAACAGATTCCAAATTTTAATTTCTCTGTGGAGACTCTACAATATCACACTGAGGACGCTTCTCATTGTGTCTTACGACAATACCAGTGTTTGACAACAGATCCTGCAGCTCGACAACTGGTTGCCCATGAGGAATTGTGGGTTGAGGGGAGCAGCAGGATTGTACTACGCCACAATCAAGAGCATCGTTACCAGTCATATCTCCCACTTCAGCGTCAGGACAGGGGACCAAGCCTATTTCATTTGGGGATAAGGGAGCATGTCCTGGAAGCAGCAACACGTGTGAATAAAAAAGATATCTCTTAGTGGGATGGTAATGCAGAAGCACTGCGTGCTTAGTGGACTCATTTTCAGACTTGTGTGTGGTGTTGTACTCTTGAACCCATGTGGGTTAACAATAGTGGCCATCTCACTAATATTTTTAACATGACATGGAGCTACCCAACTTTTCTGAAAGATAATTGCTCACATCTGTGAGAAACATCTTCACCTCTCTGGAAATAGTTTCTGATCATTTTTAGTAGCAGATGAATATGAGAGAACCATGAAAGCAATCTTTTAGATATTTTTGAGACTGCCTTGAATCACAGACTAATGCCGATAGAAAACACGAAGTTACTCATTGCTAACAGCAACATGTTTGCAAGAGATTAACACAATCAGACTGATTCTATTAAGAGGATGAGATGCTGTGAGGGTGAAGGTAAAGATCAGGCAGACACTGGATGACATTGTCCCTCCAGAGCATGGTTTGATTTGAAGATTTTCGAAGAGAGGGATTATGTAGACAAACACTTCTGTCTGGAAACAGAGGCACATAAATCACTCAGTTACTAATCATCATTTTCAAGGTTGCACTGGGCTGAAATGAAAGAACAAGGCCGCACCATATCAGTATAAGTAAACAATGCATAAAAACAATATTTATAACATTCATCATTTTGGTTTCTTTCTGCATCCTTTTATGTATGATCTGTGAATGTTATGATTGTGGTTGCCTTTTTTTCAGCTTACCCTTGTATGTGATTGTATCTGGCTTTCTCAACTTGAGGAATGTGTGGGGGTGGGTTACATGCAAACATATAAAGGAGCAGGAGTAGTGTCATTAATTCGGATCACGACAGATCTGACTGTAACCTCAAATTCTGTGCTTCTGTCCACTTGCAGTAACCTTTCACTCCTTTGCTTTTCAAGAACCTCTGCTGTTAAAAAAAAATTCAATGACTCAGCAGCCACTGGCGTTCCAGGACACAAGACCACCTGAGAGAAAAAGCTCTGTTTTAAATTATTTTAACATTTTCTCAGGGCAACACAAGAGGTTTGTTGCCTGTTTCAGATGGCCTGCAGTTACATCTGAAAAACTGGGTCAGATGTTTTCAGGGAACAACATTGTGCTTGGGGTATGTTCTGAACATAGGGCTCTACCCTTCGATGTGGAAGATAGATAAGTATATCACAGGCCTTTCACCCCACATCGTCTGTGCTGACCATGATACCAATTTAAATGGAACATCTGCATGCATATCGTCTGTATTCCTCCATCCCCTGCTTGTTCATGAGCCTGTTTGAATGCCTCTTTTAAACATTGCTATCGTGCCTACTTCAGTGGCGGCATATTTCAAGCACCTGTCATGCTCTGTGTAAAATATAAACTTGCCTTGCAAATCTTGTTTAAACTTTCCCCCTCTCACCTTGACGTTACACCCTCTACTTTAACTGATGACTCAGAGTGGGAGTGGATCAAAAATCAAAGTGGCAGGTAACTGGAAGGGTTGCATCTGTGGAATGAACACCAGTCCTTCACAAGACAATTGCTCTTATAATGTACAAGGCATGAAACTGTTTCATTGTACATGCTCTCAGTTTCCTACCAACCAAGGTTACATAAAATGAGGAGACAGGATAATGCAAAAGAATTGAAAGCATGGTTGTGGAACAACTCTACGCAAAACAGTCAGGGATAATGTCAAGTCAAGTTTATTGTCAGCTGATTGTACCCGACGAAACAGTGTTCTCAGGTCCTTGGTGCAAAATATGCAGACCCAAAACAGACATAACACACATACAGACAAACAATACATATGCAGGACAAGTATTTAATATATACAAATCTATAAAGGTTGTTTCATGAATATAGGAGTCTTGGATGGTCAGTGTGAGCAGTTCCTTTGGTCGCTCAGCATTCTCACTGCCCAAGGGAAGAAACTGTTCCTCAGCCAGGTGATGCTGGCTTTGATACTCCTGTATCACTTCCCCAAATGGAGCAGCTGAAAGGTGCTGCGTGCAGGGTGGAAGGTGTCCTCAATAATTTTGTGAGCCCTCTTCAGGTAATGATCCCAGTAGATCACGTTGATGGGGTGGGGCGGCAGGTAGGTGGTGTTGGATATCGCTCTAGAGGTTGGGAGCTGGATTGTCCCGTTAATCTGAATAAGACAAAGCTATAGAAGACCTAGTCAGCAGCGAAACAGTATGTGGGATTGCAGAATAGGGTGGCATGGTTAGGATAGTGGTTGGTATAAATGATGCTGTTACAGTGCCAGTGATCAGGACCGGGGTTTGAATGTGGCGCTGTCTGAAAGGAGTTTGTATGTTCTCCCCGTGTCTGCATGAGTTTCCTCCGGGTGCTCAAGTTTCATCGCACCCTTCAAAATATGCCGGGCTTTAGGTCAATTGGGTGTAAATGGGTGGCATGGGCTCGAGGGCTGAAAAAGTCTACAACTGTGCTGCATGTTACAATTCAAAATTTAAAAATGACCTACTGAGCACCAGTGCAGGTAGAAGTGGTGTACAAGTCCATTGCAGTTTGTCCCTGTAGATTATTTTTAAGCGAGTACGAACATTTTTGAGTATTATCAACATTCATTTGAAATGATTGGATGGAATAAAGCAATATCGCAGAATTAAATTAATAGAGAAATAAATGATATGATTGTCTCACACTCACACACACTTCTGAAAGAAAACATGTCAGACAGTGGTCTATAGTTTTGCCTGTATAGTTTGATCAACTTATGGAGAGCATTTATGGGGACTCATGTCTATTCCTGAGAACTGTGCTGTCAGCAGAGGATAATGAATGTGCACATTCTTCCTTTGACCTCATGAGTTTCTCTCGGGGACATCAGTTTCCTCCCACATCCCAAAGATGTGTGGACTGGTAGGTTAATTGGCCACCATAAATTCTCCCTGTGCGTGGGAGTGAAATGGAAGCTGAGGACAGTTGATGAGAATGAGGTGGCGGGGGACAGGGGGAAGAATAGATTACATGGAAAATTAATAAGGGAATGGACTTGCTCTATGAACTGGCAGACACTGAATTGGGCAAAGTAGCTGCTCCTCTTTGTTGCAAGGAAATACAGATATGGAATAAAACATTAATTCACCTCTTTTTATCACTTCAACAAGGGAAGCTGAAAGGTCAGTTTGCATTGCAAAGGGGGCATTGACGAGAAAGTGTGTGGAAGGTTGATCAAACATCATCATGAAAGATCAGACTAAGCCACAGAATTCCATCAGGATGGACTCCTGCAGGAATCCTGATTCACACAAATCTCTGGATACATTGATTCTCATTGAGCCCATTTGCAAGGAAAAGTAGAGGAAAGGAAATGGGAGGCAGAAGACGCTCAAGACAAAGAGCGTCAGGCTGCATGAGAGAGTTTGTGGACAGAGGCATCCCAGGGACGTCAAGAAGATGTAATATCAGGGATGCCTTTAAGAATTATTTTGTGAAGTAAGAAATACATTTCTTTGTGATCTCCTTTCAAACCAGAGTGTCTGTTTCAGTACATTGTGGTAAGGTCAGTGTTGGACCTAATTTACCCTTTAAATAAGATATTAACTGAGGATAGCAGTAAAAGGATGTATTTAAAACTCAAAATTTATTCCTGATTTGTTCAAATGTCATAAATTGTCCCTGCTCAAAACGATCTTTGATATGTTTGATCCCAGAAAATGTATTTCTGACTTCAGCCGGAAGCCCCTAAACAAGATAAGTCACGAGAGAGATGGGAATCAGATTTGTGTATAGAAACTGATCTATTTTGCTGGTCTGACTTGCGACGGGACAGGAATCAGATTTGGGTGTAGAAACTGATCTATTTTGCTGGTCTGACTTGCGACGGGACAGGAATCAGATTTGGGTGTAGAAACTGATCCATTTTGCTGGTCTGACCTGCGACGGGACAGCATGAGCAATACAATTAGTGTAAGTTATCGGCTGGTGCAATGTAATTTTTTTTCATCAGCTGTACCTTACTCTGCAAAAATTAAATAAATTGAAATTTAAATTATCCAATTTATGTTTTCTATGTGGGCAAGATATAGGGATGCTTTTGCATTTGACCTGGTCATGCCCTAAGGTGAAATCTTTCTGAGAAGATTTTGGGAAATCTCCTGGAACAAAAATGACCAGAATTTAATACCCTCAGGTGCCAGAATTATATTAGTAGATATAAGACCTAAAATGAGGCTGTCCAAAATATCAATTGAAATTTGTTAAATCTGGTAATCTGATTCCCAGCTGAGTATGACAGAAATGCCTATTTGTGTTCCCCTGGAAAAGATTACTTAGAACCTCATAAATTGTTACAACATGGAACCCATATTTAGGATATACAGGGGTTAACCTTTGATGTTTCCTCTCTCTAGTCTCCGATATCACTATCCCGAGTATCCCTAGTGATGTCTATTTCAAGACATTCATCCCTTAAAGAAGGAAGTAAGCTCTGGATGAGTCATGTTATGTTTTATCGGTAAGTAATGAATGCTTTTGGAAAGCGGATGATTTTGTCACATCATTTGGGACAAACGACGTGTGATAAAGAATGGTGCAGAATTTGATAATTGTGACAGAGTTGATTCTTATTTCTTTGCATATCAACTTGTAGTTTGGTGTTGGTATTTTATTGTGTATATCTGTGATGTTTCTTTGATTTTGTATGTTTATAACTCCATGTTGATTGAAAATCCTTATAAAAAAAAAATTATATTTTATGAATATATGTGAGAGATTCAGAAAAGTCCATGTGGATTATTTCATCCTGGAACATGTTACCTTCGAAAATAGCAAAGAAGCTCTGAAAGATTGAAGTTCTTTCTGAAGGAAATTCCATAATCATTCAAGAAGAACCAAAATGTAACATAATTGGATCCAGAAATGGATGTCATTCCGTCAAAACTTGGAGAATGCATAAGCTGAAAAAGGTTAATATCGGTTGTTCTGAATGAACAACCTCCATAGGGTCCAATCTCTCAGTTCGACTGCCATTAGTCCTGGACAGGCTGTTAAAGGATGGCGGTGTCTGTGTTTGGCAGCAGCTACAGGGGGCTACAGACTCTGAGGAAGCAGAAGGTTGGCGCAAGTCACCAGAAAATCACGCAGGTTCAATTGCACAAGGACTGAAGTTGCTGAAACTGAAGACTTTTATTTTCAAGAGGTGGACAACATCCCTGTATTGGTCGCTCACACTGACTCGGACTCGAACTGGGGACGGGCTTGTCGCATGATCGCCTTTATGGGGAAGAAAGGGGAGGAGTATGAGCCAGCCAATGAGAGTAGGGCCAACCTGGAAAGGTCATGTAATTTACATATGACAAATATGTACAATAGTGGTATCGCTACAGACACCACCCACTGTTTGAGAAGGTGAAGCAGAGGAGGTAATCCACAGAGCAGTGACCATGGAGGCGGACAAGTATGACCAGCAAGGAGCTCCAAGGCCGAAGAACACACAGGTTGAAGGCAAATGGAGTTGAGGAACTCATGCAGGCTGTGGGCTGCCGACGACTGTGGCCAAGCGACTCAGAACAGGCTGTGGACTGCTGGAGACTGGTGCAAGAGAGGCTGAAAGGGTGCCATGTTTCAGAACTGAGATGCGAGAGGGTGGCGAGGATGCTGGAAGCTTTCTGATGGTGCCAGAGGTTTGGATTTGGAGCTCAGGTTGCTGATGGTTTGGACTGAAGGCTGTGTGGGTGCGGGGACTGCAGGAGCATTGGAGGCGAAGCCATGGACATTTAGTGACTCTTGGGAGACTCTCTTTTGCTTCTCCTTCTCTGGCAGTAAGGTGCGCTGGGCAATTTCTGCTGATAGCGTATCTTTGTCTGCCTTATGGTAGACTAAAGGGAGTTTTGTGTAATATCACATTTTCTGTTTTATTATATTAAAACCTTGAATCTCAAAATCAGAATGCAGAAACTATGATCATAAATTGTGTAGATATATTAGATGAATTTGTGTTTCTTTCTTGTTTTATGAACACTGGAAGCTGAATTTCAGGCAGTCAATCTTTAGAGATGGGCTTGTGATCACAGGACAATAAAAAATATGCATCAAAAGTTCCAATGACAGACAATGAAGAATCCTAGAATAAATTACACCTTATTTGAACTCCTTGTGTCTCCAGGCATATCAATCTGCACAAATAAAGGCTTCATTTGAAGGTTAACAACTTCACTGAATTTTCTTGGCTTAAAATTGAATGTGATAATTGCATATTAAATATCAAATCATTGATAATACAAATGAAAAAAATCTGAAGTTTTGTACTCAAAATATTATTTCTGCATCTCTTGGCCTGATCTGGGAAATATTTCCAGTTTATTTTAGATTTTAAAAATTTTCCATTTCTTTGATATTCAATTCATAGTCATCATTTATACTTATCCCATGCACATCAGGTGAGAGATACGACGTTGATCAAATTCTCGAGAGTAATTGCTTCCTTCCTCTATTGCTCGAACTTAAGATTCAAGCCTCAAAAAATGTGGTGCAATCTTTTATGATCTGCAAAACTTCACTTTTAAATAAAGATTTGAATAGTTTTCAGCATGTCCCAACCGCCAGGTTGGCCAATCAGTCAACAGGGCTCAAAGACTTTTTAAATGGCCTTTGAATGATGCTAGTGGAAAATTTAGAAACTGCTCAAACAGATACAGCTAAATTAATTCTCAGAGTTAATGTATATCGAGGATCTCTCGTCAGCACATGATCGCAAAGCCTGCTATGTTATCACCTGAGGTTCAATGTGCTTTGGACATCCTCATTTGGCCAACGATGCTCTGAGAGTATCAAGGAGCAAACAGTTAATAGGTACCGGTCTTCTGAACACTGTCAACCCATTGAATCACAATTCTTGCTTACTCAATACAGCCACATAAAATCCACACTCGCTAATGACCATTTACTAGTTAATCATAACACTTACTACATTACAATTTTTACTGAATAGTCAACTAACACAAAAAAACAATTTGCTGGATCGACATCTACTTATAGAGTCACCTACCTTCATAACATCTTTTCAGCAATTTGTCCCACCACTCATCTACAAATAGCCAGTAACGCCTGCAACTCCTAAACCAATACTTCTACCATTTTAGAAAGAAGCAATTATAACACCATCAGGCATCTTCACAAATAAAAAAAAATCACATATTGTCTTTATTTTATTACTTCTGGGTCTAAGTCTTGAAACTCTTACTCGAGAACACAACGAAGGGACATCATCACCATGTTCTCACATGTAACAAATATAATCAATGTTCACATTCTATTTGAGGTTTTTATAATACATGTTATCTGATTGTAGTGTTATTAATCTTATTGCAATATTATCTTATTGCAGTTTTATTAATCGAAAAGTTTGCCTAAAAGACTAGCAGAAGCCTACACTTGTTGTTTCTTCTTTGGCTTGGCTTCGCGGACGAAGATTTATGGAGGGGGTAAAAAGTCCACGTCAGCTGCAGGCTCGTTTGTGGCTGACCAGTCCGATGCGGGACAGGCAGACACGATTGTTGTAAAATAAGCAAATACATGTCTGAAACATATGTAGGAAATTTCTTTAGCAAAGTGTTAACTCATTTATTTCTAAGGCTCAGTGAGACTACATTGAATGCCCTGAATGTAAAAACAAATCAATGAGCAGAGAATAGATCTCCCATACCGCAAGTGTGGATATGGTTCAAGGAGCTGACTTCTTTCCTTAATGTTTTGGGGTTTAAGAGTCAGCTTACTAAACAAACCTTATAACTCAATGAAACTACATCAAATAAATAGTCTAGGTGCTCACTGACTGTTGAAAGGGACAAGTGAGTAAACAAAAATTCCATTAGAGCTGATTGGAGGGTCAAAGGTGAAACTTGAAATACAATGGGTGTGTTAACCTACTGTCCCTATTTTGTTTGCCCATTGACTTTGCTTTCCTTTCGAGGCACACTAAGGAGATACAGAGGAGGTTCAGCGCTGCAGTGACTTTTGATACTCTCCATGAAACCCAAAGCCAATTGGCAGACATACAGTGGCTTTTTATTTCCACCTTGGTACAAGTTTAGATCAATTCAATGTTATTTATATTAATTAGGGATTGAAAATCCATACAAGCATGAAGAAATAAAGATTTGTGAATGAGTAAACTGATCAGAATTTAAGGTCATGAACAAATAACGAAATTTGGTGCTTTGCAGCAGCGTTGCAGTTCAAACATTCATACTATGAGAATCATCTTACAACCATAAGAATAAAAATAGTAGAGCATGAAAAGTAAGGCAGTGTTTTTGGTTCAGGATTATCAGGAAGCTGAGGCAGCAGGGAAGAAGCTGTCCTTGTGCTCGTCTTTAGGCAACTGTATTTTTTCCTGATGGTAGCAGAGTGAAGAGGGCATGGCTTGGGTGGTTGGGATCTTTGAGGATAGAGGGTGATTTGTTTTTAAGGTACTGCCTTGTGGATGTCCTTGACAGAGTGAAGTCTGGTGCCCGTGATGTCACAGGCTGAGTTAACAGACCCTCCGAAGTTCTTTCTTGTGCTGAGATTTGGCTCCTCCGTAACCAGCCAGAAAACTCTCCGGGGTCCACCTGTAGAAGTTTTCGAGAGTCTTCAGTGACACACTGGATCTCCTCAAACACCTCACAAACTGATGAGTTGATAAGTATATTAATGTAGAAAAAAAACAAAAGCACATTGAGCAAAAACGCACAGAAATGCTGGGGGATCTCTGCCAGTTTCGCAGCGTCCATGGGATTTAAAGGGCCTGAGTCCTTCTTCAAGGTGTAAGCAAAATGCAGGCAGGCATCTTAATTAAAAACTAGAGAAAAAGGGGGAAGAGTGGAAGGCAGAGGAGTCCAGACCAACAGACAGACGGTGTTAACTGGATATGATAAGAGGAAAGGTGAGAATTGATAAGAGGAAAGGCAAGAAAGGCACCCTCCAACTGGAGGGCATTAACATCAACTTCTCCATTTTCTGTTAAGAACACACCTGTTTCATCTTGTATTCGTATGTGTGAGTTCTTAAACAATACATGGATGAATGAAAACGTTCTTTACTTTAAAGTTGTTGTAAATAGCATCATGAGGCATGCCATGAGGTTGCAAGCCTCCATTATAGATCTTGCTTGCTGTGTGTCCTGCTCTGTGTCAGCCCCTGTTGGCAGCCAAGTATAATCACACGGGGGCTATAATCCTTAGGCATTGCTAGTTGCATTGCAACCATGATCACTATCATTACAACACCCCCCCCCCCTTTTTGATCCCCATCTCCTTTGCTCTAATTCTCTGTCTGTCTGTCTGTCTCTCTTTTCCCTTTTCCATCTCTCTCTCTTCACAGATCCATAATCAATTCTCACTTTTCCTCTTAACATATTCAATTAACACATTTTGGCTGTTGGCCTCGACTCCCCACCCCGCCCCACCCTACCCCATTCTTCTTCCTTTCTCTCTCATCTGCAATTAAGGTGTCTGCCAGATTTTTATTACACCTTGAAGAAGTGCTCAGGCCTGAAGCATCAGTAATCTACCTTTACGTCCTATCGATGCTGCAAGACCGGCTGAGTTCCTCCAGCATTTACTGTGTGTTTTTACTACACTCTCAGCATCTGCAGACTTTTATGGTTCACTCCAAACATGAGGAGCAGCTCCATACTTGAAGAGGGCTGGAAACCAAATATTTAGTGAAAGGACAGACAATTATAAGGCCTCAGGTTGACTTTTAAGGGATTTCCCAACACCTCGAAAATGCTGCTACACTTGAAACATTTGAGAGGTAATTTTAATGATATTATGCCAAGCAATGATTCCCAGAATGAACATGTGAACAAGATTTCAGATCTGCTGCAAGTGAACTTAAAATGCAAACCACCCACACCTTTTAAAGGGTTATGTGACAATTAATTTAGAAATTTAGTAGCTAATGGATATCCTGCAGCAAGGAACATTGCCATAATCTACAAGGAATCACAAACAAAGATAAAGATATATGTTAAAGACCAATGTTTTCGGCTTGAGTCCTTCATCAATGTACGCTCAAGACCAAAATGTTGGTTATGTACCTTTGCTATAATAAAATACGCTGTTTGACCTGTTGAGTTTCTCCAGCATTTTTTTTTGGAATATTTTAAGATTTTCCAGTCTTGAACTCCAATAGATAGTCAGCATTGACTACATTTTACAGTAATCCATAATATAAAGTTTCCGTAGAGTTCATTAGTGTCCATACACAGGACACCAAAAACATACATCCAAGGGAAGATACATATGGAAGGATTTGGTGGGTTTGTCACAGCACGGCAGATAGAGCGCAAGCTGTTTCAGTTTCTGGTCAGGATGAGTTGGACCCCCCCCAGCCCCCCTCTAAAGTGGAGGAGGGGTGGGCAGGCAGCGGGGCACTATAGTCACACTCCCACGACATTCAAATATGGCTGCCACATTTTTTTTGTTCAATTAGAAGTGATTTTCTCCAGGGGAAAACAACTTTGAATTTCTATGTTCCAGCGCGTGATGCTCAGGTAGGAGTGGGATTGCCAAGTAACCGCTATGTACTTCCTGGCCACTGCCAATTTGATCATCACAAATTGAATTTTGAATTTGGACAGTTTCATCTGACTGCGACATCTGATCAGTAGGGATGATTTGGTTGATCTTGCTGGCTAGGCTAGGTGTATCCCTCCCAAAGCTCAGCACTCGGTCATAGAAGTGGACCGTTCCGCCGGTCTAGGATATATGATGTAGCTACTCCCCTGCTAGTCTAATCCTCAAAGACCAGCATTGTGTTTTTATTTCAGTCACTATCTACACACTTTCATGTTTTACTCTATGACATTAAAAAAAATTATTTAAATTTAAAATGTTAAATTTAGACATATAGCACAGTAACAGGCCATTTTGGCACATCAACTATACACCCAATTGACCTGCACCCCCAGTATTTTTTGAATGGTGGGAAGAAACCAGAGGCCCAGGGAAAACCCATGCAGACACCAACATACAAACTCCATGCAGGCAGAGTGGGATTTGAACTGTAAAGGCAAAGAGCTAATCACTAAGCCATCCGCGCCACCCCAATGAAGATTTAAAACTCGTGATATCCTATTGCACAGTTTCAAAATCTTTAAAAATAAAATCACACCTGTTTAAAAATAAGAATCCACAAAGGTGCTTGAATTAATGTGCATGTCATTCCCATTAACAAGACTCCGGATGTTTGGACCTTTTTGAAGACTCTTGATTAGTGAATTTACTCATGAAATTCCCATGTGTTTAGCTTAATAAATTAATTATGCCACTTATTTTGAATAAACTAACAATTATAAGGAATAAAGCAAAGAGTTTGCCAGATTGTATCTTCTTCTTTGGCTTGGCTTCGCGGACGAAGATTTATGGAGGGGGTAAAAAGTCCACGTCAGCTGCAGGCTCGTTTGTGGCTGACAAGTCCGATGCGGGACAGGCAGACACGATTGCAGCGGTTGCAGGGGAAAATTGGTGGGTTGGGGTTGGGTGTTGGGTTTTTCCTCCTTTGCCTTTTGTCAGTGAGGTAGGCTCTGCGGTCTTCTTCAAAGGAGGTTGCTGCCCGCCAAACTGTGAGGTGCCAAGATGCACGGTTTGAGGCGATATCAGCCCACTGGCGGTGGTCAATGTGGCAGGCACCAAGAGATTTCTTTAGGCAACAGTCTCGCCAAGGCAAATAGCGCCTTTGGAAGACTACACAAAAGAGTCTGGAAAAACAACCAACTGAAAAACCTCACAAAGATAAGCGTATACAGAGCCGTTGTCATACCCACACTCCTGTTCGGCTCCGAATCATGGGTCCTCTACCGGCACCACCTACGGCTCCTAGAACGCTTCCACCAGCATTGTCTCCGCTCCATCCTCAACATCCATTGGAGCGCTTACATCCCTAACGTCGAAGTACTCGAGATGGCAGAGGTCGACAGCATCGAGTCCACGCTGCTGAAGATCCAGCTGCGCTGGATGGGTCACGTCTCCAGAATGGAGGACCATCGCCTTCCCAAGATCGTGTTATATGGCGAGTTCTCCACTGGCCACCGTGACAGAGGTGCACCAAAGAAAAGGTACAAGGACTGCCAGATTGTATATGCTATGACAAAACCACTTACAACTTGTCATCTGAATCTTAGCAGCTTGTTCTGTCTCTTTGGAGTGATGGCATCCTCTCTGTTAGGTCTGCTTTGTTCATGAATGAGTGAGTCAAACACCAGACTGAGTCGAAATCAAGGATCTTTGTTCTTTATTGCCGGATTGTAACACTTGCAACTAACAGTGTTAGTTGGAGAAGGCGCATTCTGCCGTTATCAGCAAGTGGTGTTTTTTTTATACCTCAGGATACGTACTTAGTAAATTATCATACCATTACATTGTCCAATGAATAAACTGTTGCTATCCTTCTCTTAGTCTGCTGCACATCATTCTTGTTAGTGCAAAGCTTATCTTGAGTGTAGAAGGTCGCATCTGCATTCTGTTACACCTTAGTACTGGGTGACTCCTTCTCCGGTCCCATCTTATGATGTTTTTACCTTACATCTCCCAGAACTCCTACCACATCAAGGCAGATATGCCACCAAGTGTGGTGTTAACATGAGCAACCAGAGTGCCCTCATTTCTGAAGAAATGTTTCTGCTCTTCTGTTGTCATTCTGGTGAAGGACTCGTAACTGTGTGCTTCAACGTTACATCAGTCATTGAAAGGACAGAGAGGATAAATTGCAACATTGAGGACACTTAGGGCCAGGGTGACATTCAAAGTTTTGCCACAATAACTTCAAAAGATTAATTTTTTGGGAGGTAACACTTAGATGATTCTGTCAATCTGTCAATTACATTTTCAAAATGTTTATTTGGGCATATAGCATGGTAACAGGCCATTTCAGCCCTCAAGTCCTTGCCACCCAATTAACCTACACCCCCCCATACATTTCTTAAGGTGGGAGGAAACAGGAGCCCCTGGGGAAACCCACACAGACCCAGGGAGAACGTACAAAGTCCTTACAGACAGCACGGGATTCGAACTCTGGTCCTGATCCCTGGTGCTGAAAAGGTGTTGTGCTAAACGCTACACCAACCATGTACAAATAGTTTCAATCTTCGGCAATATCTTAAAATTATCTTCACAGTTTAAGGTGTGATAGTGTGAAGCTTTGAGGTTTGCACATTTGTGAATTAAAATCCATAGTTGCCTTGATAGTCCAATTCGTGGTATTTCTTTTCAGCCCATGGAAAGAAAAGAAATTCTATCTCTTCACCAGTTTTGATTGAAAGAGTCAGAATCAAGAGCATTAAGATCTTTAGGGTTTTTTTATTGAAACAGTCAAACTAACAAACACTCTTTCTCTGGGTGGTATTTAATATTAAGTTGCGCTTTATAAAAAGAATGTTGAGACAAAATGAAAACCTTAAAAGAAACATAGCTCGTCATGCTATAATCAGTTTATATACATTTTAAAGCCGAACATTTTTGTCCGTGTGATGGCTGTTCTTTGCCGGTTCACTCACCACACATCAATTTCGCAAATAGGCAACCGTGCAGCTCAGAAAGGCACATTCCTTATGATATTAAAAAGTCAACATCGTGAAAAGAATTAGTAGTCAGGCACCTTATCAAATGTTCTAGAAAACTGAATGAAATAGCATGTTGTCACATGTCCAGAGTCCACAATGCATTAGGCAAGCAAACAAAAGAAGCTTTCAAATGAAAGGATTAGGACCTCTGTTAAAATAGCTGACAAAGACGTGTCAATCAAAAGCGACCACCAATATCAAATAGAGATGATTAGGCAGGAGGTGACTGAAAGATTACAAAGATTTTGTTAAAGTTCTTTTCCTTTCCTTGTGTATTATTTATTTCTCCAAATTCTTTACTTGATTTTCTATGCATTACATTTTCCTCCCGTTTAGTTCCCTTATCGTGCATGTGGTAATGAGAGTTCATTGTCATTTCTAGGGGTACAATGCACAGATGAAGCAAACTTCTTGCTTGCTGCAGTTACACAATTAAGTAATGCATGCTAACAAACAATGAGTAGAATTTACCTTACCACAGGAGAGAAAAATATATAAATCTAAAAGTATAGATCAATAGTTACAGTTGCACTAGTGCAAAAATAATGCAACATTACAATCGTGCAGACAGATCCTGGAGTAGTGGTATGGTTAGGGTAGCTTGGGAAGATTCAAGAACCTGATAGGTGTCGAATATAAACCTAGAGATCAGCTCATGATCCAATGGTGGGACAGACTTGATGGGCTGAATAGCCTACTTCTGCTGCTATATCTTATAGAGTTGCCAGACTTCAGGTTTTTTCTGAAGGTAGCAGTGAGAAAAAGAAATGTCTGACCAAGCTGATGGGGATCCTTCCTGATTTTGGCTTCCTTATTGAGCCACTAGCTCAGGTGAATGCTTTCAGTGGATGGGAGGTTAGTGCCTGCGATGGCCTTGGCTAGGTTATCCACTTTCTGCAGCCTTCCGCATCCCTGGGCAGAATATTTCCGGCAAGGATTCCCTTTTCCAACCATTTTTGCAGGAGTCTCCGCTGAGGAAAATTCCAAAGAACTCTTTGTCCACAACATTCCCAGCAGGATTCCCTGTTTGAGAATTTCCCACAGAATTCTTTTCTCTTGAAATTCCTGAGCGAATTGGCTATATAAGATTCACAGAAATTTTCTTGTGAAATCTTTCCACAAGATTCCTTATGCAAGAAAGTCTTGCAAGATTCACTGACAGAATTGTCTATTCACTGGATTCATTTGAGAGAGATTTGCATCCACGGGATTATTTTAGAATGGCTTTTTTAGGAGATTTCAATTGGCTCCTTTGATCATTGAGTTTTCTTGTGATTTTCCAACAACAAGGAATGTCTTTCATACATCTATTTGGGTACATATGCTCCCTTGGACAAGCTCCTGCTTTGAACTTGTTGCAAAACAAATGTCCTGCAGCAAAATCTCAAAATCTAGCCTTGTACAGTAAAACCTTTGTTATCTGGAACTCAGGCAACCGACAGCCTCAAGCAATGGGCAAAAAATATCAAGCAAAATAAATAGGTAAAAAATACGGAAGTTTAAATTTATCATGCCTCGCCATTAGTTCGCCAATCCATGCAACTCACAACCTCAAGTGATCAGAAAAATGTACTTATCTGGCATCTTCTTATCCCCAAATAGGCTGGATAGCATGGGTTTTTACTGTACTCTGCACTAACTCAATTTCTAAACTGTTTTCACAATGTTACTGTACAATTGTGCATTAAATGGATTTTATTATAGGTAATAATAAGACTTGATCTGAGAATAAGTTCTTAACATAATAGGTAGCAATCTGGCCTCTGAGGCATAAGCATTGGTTTTGAACTCTGGTCTAAACAGTGAATAGTGTCCAGACTTAAGATTTTGAGTTAACATTGCCATCCTACTAAATAGTCACTGCCGACCCAACAGGAAATGTGATGTAGCAGTGTCGATAAGTTAACCTTTGGGTTGTTTAAAGAACCATGGGAGAAGGATTTGTCACCACCTTTCAGGTGGATTATTAACCTTCAAATTTTCTCATATTTCAAGCAAGGTGAGCAGTGGGATATTCCAAGAGATTGGACATCTCAGTGGTGCAAGGAGCAACTGAGTGCATGAATAATTGTTTGGAGAGCTCCATATCAAAAT
This sequence comes from Narcine bancroftii, assembly GCF_036971445.1. Lineage (NCBI taxonomy): Eukaryota > Metazoa > Chordata > Chondrichthyes > Torpediniformes > Narcinidae > Narcine > Narcine bancroftii. The sequence goes on along the minus strand of NC_091482.1, from coordinate 54,408,031 downwards.
AAAGAGATGTAGAAGAGCTGAAGAAAACATCACTAATATGATGTCCAATTTGTCTGTAGCCAGAGGATAATGATGAAGAATGCCTTATAGCTGGTAAGAAGCCACAATTTGTTGATTTATTATTTGATAAAAGAGGCCTTTTAGCGGATGGAGACCATGCCTGCTCCCGGTCACACAGGCCAATCAGTCTCATTTCCCAAAATCTCCGCACAGCTGAACAACCTTATTTCCCTGAAGTACCTGTGCAATTTACTTTTGAAAGAATTGGTCATCACCACCTCCAACATCCTCATTGACAGTGAGCTCCAGATAATCTCCACTTGCTCTTTAAGCAAGTAAATTTATCAAAGAACAACATGGCTATTCCCCAAAACCTTCAATTTGTACCATCAGTGAATGGGAATTTAAAATTTTTAATTTAGAGATACAGCATGGTAACAGGTTATTTCAGCTCATGAGTCCGTGCCACCCAATTTACACCCATCAACCTACACCCCCAGTACATTTTGAAGGGTGGGAGGAAACCAGACCCCTGGGGAAAACCCACGCAGACATGGGGAGAACGTACAAACTCCTCATAGCACGGGATTTGAACCATGGCCTCGATCACTGGCACTGTAAAGGCATTGCGCTAACCGCTTTGCCAACCGTGCTGCCAATGGGAAGAGTATTTGCTTTTTGACTTTTTCTAATCTTGTAATAATACAAGATCTAGAGCAAATCTTCCCTCAACTTTCTTTGCTTCAAGTACCACATCCAATTTCTCCTGTCTATTTTAGCTAAAAATCCTTCTTCTCTGGAACCTTTTTGGTAAATCTCCATTTCATGTTCTCAAAGACCTTCATCTTTTTATGAAATGAGGAGAATAGAATTGGCAAAATGTTTTAGTTATAGCTAAACCAGAGATTTATAGGCATTCAGCATAATATTTTTGAACTAATGCCTTTATTTATCAAGGTTAGGGTCCAAAAATCTACTGTAAATGCTGTAAGTACAACCTCCCATTTTGGATACCATAGGTATGATCCCTGAGGACCCTTTGGTTCTATGCATTCTTTCCCTATATTTGCCCTCCCAATTCCTTCTGAAAAATACATCATGTAGACAATAGAACATAAAGCATACAACGTTACAGTACAGTACAGGCCCTTTGGCCCTTTATATTGTGCAAACCTATATATTCCTACCAAAAAATAATAACTTCTCTATTTTCCTTTCATCCACTTGCCTGTCTAAAAGTTTCTTAAATGCCCCCAATGTTCCAGCCTCCACCACCACCTCTGGAAGGCATTTCAGGCACTCACAACTCTGTATGTCGAAACCTTACCCCTGATGTCTCCCCTAAACTTTCCTCCCTCCACTTTGTACAGATATCCTCTGGTGTTTGCTATTTCCACCCTGAGAAAAAAGCGGAGACTGTCCACCTTATCTATGCCTCTCAGAACCTTGTAGACCTCTATTATGGCTTCTCTTATCCTTCACTCCAAAGACAAAAGTCCTAGCTCTGCTAACCTTGCCTCATAAGACATTTTTTCAATCTAGGAAACATCCTGGTAAATCTCCTCCACACCTTCTCCATGGCTTCCACATACTTCCCTTAATGAGATGACTAGAATTGCGCCCAATACTTGAAGTGTGGTCTCACCAGAGATTTGTAGAGTTTTGACATGACCTCTCGACTCTTGAACTCAATCCCCCAACTAATGAAGCCCAGCATCCCATAGGCCTTCTTAATTCTCCTATCAACCTGTGCAGGAAACTTGAGAGATGTAAGGGTTTGGACCCAAGGTCCCTCTGTTCCTTCACACTATTAAGTATCTGACCATTAACCCTGCACTCAGCCTTCTGGTTTGACCTTCCTAAATGCAACACTTCACATTTTGCTGGACTGAACACTATCTGCTACTCTTCAGTACAACTCTGCATCCTGTCTATATATTTTCGTTACTTACCTTCAGCACTTTCCACAATTCTTCAAACCTTTGTATCATCCAGCAACTTACTTACCTATCCTTCTGCTTCTTCATCTAGGTCAATGTTAAAAATCGCCTTGCAATTGTTGGTGTCAAATTCCAGATGCCACTCATATTGCCTACACTGCTGGCATGTCCATATCCATCCATGATAAATGCCACACCTTTGGGATCATCAACAAAATTTGAAACTAATGCTGCTTCTCCCTGACTTGCAACCTATGCCCATCTGCACATATGATTGAAATTTTAGAAAAATATAAAATATGTGCAGTGAAAACCGGTCCTATCTGTGGTGGCTGCCTTGTTGGCTGGTATCCAACCTCTCGTGAGAGCTGGCCTTGGTGGCCACCATGTTGAGAGATATTTTATTCTTCAGTATCACAGGTAGGGGAATTCCAACATATGTCCATTCTGAGGTAAGACCAGTGATCCAGAACTGAACACGGAAGTTTGGGAGTACCTGTACAATAAAACCAGTGGTATTTAAGATGTTGCCTGTCAAACAATTGTGTCTCCGAGCATACTCTATAGATAATCATTTTATTATTTGTAACTGAACTGACTTTTTAACACCAACTTTGTTGATCAACCTTACACACAATATTTCATTAAATGCTTTGTTTAATGATGTAGATAACATCTACTGCGTGCTCTTTATTACAATTCTGGGACATCATTAAAATATTCTGTTAAGTCAGTTGAACATGACCTGCCTTTTTTCAAATCTGCATTGGCTCTCCTTCATTAACTCAAACTTCTTCAGGTTCCCTATTATGTATTTTTTTCCTCTCTGACTATTGTTTCCTAAGCATTACTCATTTGCAATGTTAAATTAACCAGCCTGCAGTTAATAGAAATATCCTTTTGCACCTTCCTGAACTAGAATGTCACATTTGCCACTTTTCAATCCATTAGCTCCTCCCCTACATCCAAAGGAAATTGGAAAATTGCAGCAAGCCTTTCTGTTATTACCAACCCAACATCATTTAGCAGCCTGGATTACAAGCTATTTGACCAGGTGACATCCACTTCAAGCTGATGCAGCCTTTCTATTTTGAATAATCACCCCCTCCATTACATCTTCCATTTCCACTTCGACCAATATTTTGTCACCATCCACTTATTCTTCAGTTAAAAAAAAATACACTCATTGAATATTCGAAGCATTTATCATCCTTTGTGGCCCCAATAACTTTCAACCCACTTCTTATTCACTGCTTACTATATAAATTCTGATAGAAAATCTTTCGATTACCTTTAATGTTAAACTGACAATCTCATCTCATATTCTCTCTTAGCCCTATATTATCTTTGCAACAAACATTTAGGTAATTGAATACCATCACTCTATTCTTGCATATCTGTGTAATGTTCTTGTCAATGAGTTCTTCTTTCACTTTCCTGTGTTTAAAGATCTATAGAATGCAACCAGTTGTATGATCATATTCTTTATGCTTCTCAATTCTACCAACATAGATTCTGTTCTTGGCATTTCAAAGGTATCCTCTCCTTCTCCTTGCAAATCAAAAAGATTAAATTCCCCACCCGTGGGATACCACTGATCCAAACGAATGGACTAGCTACTGAAAAAGAGTCACTGCAAATACAGGTGCCATGGCAAGCAACTTCCCGACTTCCTCCTCAAAGACACTTTACCATCTCCAAGCTACTTTCAGATAACACTGGAAGATTTTTGCTTCCTGAATGTTTTTGGGTGTATTTGATGGATTTTTGGGCAGCTGGTCATGTTTCCTATCATGTACTGTTTTCCCCTGCTGATCGTGGTCAGTCAGTGGCAAACATGGTTTCACCAGGGCATTCCAACAATGGAAAAGTGGTATCAGAGCAACTGGAATCCATCAGTGCCGGCCGAGTATTGTTGGTCACTGACATGAGAGGCATCAGATGCTGAGTACAAATGAAAATCAGCAGCAAAATATTTTTAGGTGAGATGAACTCACGCAATGTGTCATGCTAAATTCAATAAAAGTTAATTTAATGTTTCTTCAACTTCTTACGCATTACAGGAAATCAGAAATTATCTTTGTGTTCAGCTTCAGGTTATCTATCATAATCCCCATTTTTTTTCAGGAAACAGATCTTTGGAAAAAAAAAATTGTCCAGTGCAATATGATAGAATAGGTTCTGCTTGCCTGGGCATGGAAATCGAAATAACAAAGAGAAACTCAGTACCGTCCAGGACAACACAACCTTGCACATAAACCTTCAATTTCCTCCACCATTTGTACCCCATGTCTACAATATTGTCACCCATGTCACTTTAAAGGGCAAGGATAGCAACTATGAAGGAAGATGACCAGCTGCACGTACATCTCACTCACACTCACACTCCATCTCGGATTGAAAGTATATTTCTAAAATAATACTACAAGGTCAAAGTATGAAGTTTTTAATTTGTGCTACTCAGCTTTAAACGGGCAATGGATAACCATATGCCTTGCCTGCTGCATTTTACAGTGTTATCCAATTTTGTACTTCCAGGGTTTGGATTGGCATGTGGAAATGTTGCCAGGAAACACAAATGATGAATAAATTTTTATGATACTTATTCATCCAACAATTGATATTTTCTGTGTAAGTTAACATAATTTAATAATAGCACAATAAACTGTCATAAAACGTATGATGGGCTCTGTGCAAGTGAACACCAAATGAAGTTCTTTCGATAGTTATTTGACAATTCTTACTCCAACTGGATCCAAAAAGAAAAATAAATGTATACAATTCCTTTGTGATGAAAGGGAACATGGATTAATGTTATTTTGGGGCATTTTAAGAATTTGCACTTATATGTTCAGATGAATGTGGAAAATTTATAATCTTCGACTGAGACAGTGAGAACTTTAATCAGTCCAAGGGAAATTGATGGGAATCCGCCAAAGTAATTGTGGGACAACTAC